>NW_015172029.1:37615-55127 GCF_001447785.1 Gekko japonicus | reverse complement strand
CCTCATTCAGCCAGGAGGAGGCAGGAGAAGAGGGAGGGTAAGTTGCTTCCTCCCCGCCTCTCCCCACCCCTGCCTGCCTGGGGCCAGGGAGGGCCTTGGCGGGGCTTCCTCGCACTCCTGCTGGCCTTGCAGGTCCACCGCCGGGCCCCTGATGTCAGGGGGTGTGGCATATGCTAATGAGTTATGCTAATGAGTTCCCCTAGCTCTTTTTCTACGAAATGACCCCTGAACAAAACAATGCTGCACACAATACAAAATGGCAAGTGACAGCAAAACAACTGTGTGCTGAAATACCCGCAAGAGTAAATATACAAAAAGAGACTTCAGCAAAGTGAAACACATATGTAATCAGCAATAAATCTGTACATAAAATCCATCATAGGAAATATAGAAGTCTACAGAATGCATCAAGTCCAAAGTAGATATCCAACACTTTTCCTAGGTAGTATATAGTGTTTCAGACTTCTGGTCCTTCCTCAGGAACAAAGAGCTATAGAAGTACAAAATACAATAATACCTTTTAACAATATAGCTAAATAAATCCAAACATTGCACAAAAATCATATTAAATACAAATGATCACTGTTAGAGTCTCATACATCTTACCCACAATAGAAAGTCTCATTCCAATTTCTTTACAAGACAATATTGTTCAGTTTCTCTGTAAAAGAGAAAAACTACTTAGAATAAAGAATTTTTAGCACAATATTTATTTATTTATTATTTATTTATTGTTTACATTTTTATCCCGCCCTCCCCGTAGGCTCAATATAACACAATATATGGACCACAAAATATACTCACTTATAGGCCAGGTCTCCTAAGCTTGAAAGTGCACCTCTCAAGGTTGCTACTATGTAGAACAGGACCAAAAATGCCTCAGAGTATTCAGTCTGCTAGGCCTGCTTTATGAGTTACATTAAGTGCAGCTGGTTGTATCCTGCTGAGCTTTAAAGTTGCAGTACCTCCTACTGCATAAATACTAAAGCAATAGGAGTTACCATCTCCAGGTGAAAGATTCCTGGAGGATCAAGCCAATTAAGCCTGTGATATATATCAAAACAAGTTATACCAATATGAACTCCTAAGAAGCTATAGTATTAGAAAGATCAGTTCCCTTGGAGAAAATGGCTGCTTTGGAGGGTGGGCTCTGTGGCATTATACCCTGCTGAGGTCTCCCTCCCCTCCCCAAACCCCACCCTCCCCGGGCTCCATCCCCAAAATCTCCAGGAACGTCCCAACCCAGAGCTGGCAATGCTATACAACATGGGGCACCAAGAAGGGGGGGATTCTCACACAGCCGCGGCAATTAAAACCAATACCTAATTTATTCATCAGTAGTATCCATATCCATTAAGGAGCTGCGGTGGCTCAACTGGTTAAGACGCTGAACTGCAGGCTGTGGAAGGTCAGTAGTTCAGCAGTTCGAGACCTGAGTGCACCGCATGACGGAGTGAGCTCCCATCTCTAGTTCCAGCTCCTGCCAACCTAGCTGTTCGAAAGCAAGAAATTGCAAGTAGATAAATAGGAACCACTTCGGTGGGAAGGTAACAGTGTTCCGTGCGCCTTGGTGTTTAGTCATGCCGGCCACATGACCACGGAAACGTCTTCAGACAGCGCTGGCTCTTCGGCTTTGAAACGGAGATGAGCACCGCAACCCTAGAGTCGGATTCAACTGGCTTTCGAGCAAGGGACCCTTTACCTTTAGTATCCATATGTGGTGCATTTGGTCAATATTGACGTTCATCGGTGCAAATGCCCCAACGTGAGTTTTCAGGTAAAAGCCTGTGGGGATTCAGATCCCCCAACAGGAACATATTTAGCCCGAAGTCTGTCTCACTTGGTTCAGTGGGACTTGATTCCCAAATGATGCTTCCTGCCTGCTGGTTTTGGAAGTATGTGTATTAAAAAAAAAGTCAGCAATATTTTTGAAACAAAAATCAGCTGCCTTTTTTAGTCAAAGATTTAAATTGGTTAATGCACAGTGGGTTAGAGAAATCCATTTAGACATTTTGAGTGAAAAGACTGAATGGATTCGAACCTCTTAATTACAACAATCTATTAAAATATTAATATTAATCAGGGCTTTTTGGGGGGGAAAGAGGTGCCGGAATTCTCAAAAGGGAAATGAAGTTTTCAATCTGTATACTGAAAACTCATGAACGTTTAAACATTTTAAAAATAATTTTGTCGAACAGGTTCCGGAACTCTGTTCTGGCACATTCCCCCAGAAAAAAAAAGCACCCTGATATTAATCAACTGCAAATCATAGAATTGACAGTCTCTGTTGCAATCTGCTATTTTTGTTAACTGTGTTTTCTTAAGTTTTTGAAATAAAAGTTAACCTAGGCCAGGGTCCCCAGCATCTTTCCTGGCACCTGCCAAATGTTTTTAGAAAAGCGGACAGGGTAAGGTGGGGGTTTTGCCCAGCACGTCTTCTGCTTGGCCATTGTGTGACTGAAAGTAACCCTCGGCAGCCATTTTGTGACTGGCGGCAGCCATTTTGTGGCTGTGCCACCCTATTGTGTCAAAATTCGAAAGGTGCCCACAGGCTCACAAAGCCTGGGGATCCCTGACCGAGGCTAGTTCATCTTGGCCAGCATTCTGGGGAGAAGGAGTTACATTCTGTACAGTAGCTGAGAATTTTCCTGTTGAGTTTTGTATGGCAAAGAGACAGGGGCTTTGACTCTTGCGCATTTTTGTGCAGTGTTGAGAAGCATCCCCTTTGCTTCTAAGGGGAATGCAAGGACCTATGTGGAGAACCACCTTCCCCTTGGCGCTCTAAGGCTGCGGTCACACACACTAAATAATCCACTTTCGATCCACTTTCAATGCACTTTCCTACTGGATTTTGCCAGTTCACACAGTAAAATCCAGCTGGAAAGTGCACTGAAAGTGGATTGGATGTAGATTACTTAGTGTGTGTGTGACCGCAGCCCAAGAAGTCATTTAGCATTTTGGCTTCTGATTTCAACAAGCACTGCCTGAATCGCATGACTTCATGCAGCCGTTGGGGATTCGTTTTGCTGCTCCCAGAACCAAATTCTGTTCTCAGGTGTGCTTTATTTAGGTACCTGCCCTTCTTCTAAGTAATCTGGAATGGCATCCCTGAGACCAATCCATTTTATTCTCAGCACAACCCTGTGGGGTAGGCGAATGCTGAGTGCTTGTGAGGCGACCAACATGGACATTTCTTCTCCAAGTCCAAAAATACTCAGTCACGTATTTCTATTTTCCAGTGTAGGGTCACTCCTGTCCCCATCTGGCTGAAAGATTGGGACCGACATGGACATCCAGTCAGAGACAGTCTCAGGGCCTGAAGCGCCAACAGAGGCCCCGGGGGCTCCTCCAATGGATTTAGAGGAGAACACCACAGGAGCGGAAGAAGCGCCATCGTGCAACTCAGGAGAAGACGTTTACCCCATCCAGCAACCGCTTGGAAGCCTGCAGGTTATTCCTGGGCCTAGCAATGCAGAATCGAGGCTCCGTGATCCTGAGACACAGGAAGAGCCAGACAACATGGAGGGGCCCGGATGGTTTCCAGACCCCAAAAACGCCAGTCCTCCGGGAACTACAGAAGAGGGATCTAGGTAAATAAAAATAATAATCTTTCCCTTAACTGTTCTGTCCTCTCCCTCTCTAGGGTTGCCAGCCTCCAGGTGGGACCTGGATACCCCCTGGAATTACGACTGATCTCCAAATGACAGAAATCAGTTCACACCTTGAGGAAATGGCAACTTGGAAGGGCGGGCCCTATGGCATCGTACCCCACTAAGGTCCCTCCCCGAGCCCCGCCTTCCCTAGGCTCCACCCCCAAATTCCTGGAATTAAAATGGGAGGCACACTCCACTCTCATACTCCCAAAGAAGAACTGCCTACTCGCAGAGGATGTTCCCACCTGTGCTCTGCATGAGTCACTGTTCTGGATGTGCCTGCTTCCTGGAAGGAGGCAATTGGAGAGCAGTGACACGTACAGAGAAGTAAAGAAGAGGATGGACAAACCTCCAGGAGGAACGACTGAGGGGGGCTGGAGGATCCCTCAGACACTTAAACTGTCCACACACACACACACACAAACACACCCCGCACTGAAGAGAGAGCACTGCAAAATAAAACATCAGAAGCAACTTATATTGGCAAATCTGACATATCCAACTGGAGCATGGCAGAACATTGCTTAAAATAAATAACTGCCTTCTCTTATGATGGTTCTTCCTCTTGCACAGCAATGACCCCTGGGTATATAAACCCTGAAGTATAATTAAGGCAAGCCTCTTGGTATTTGCCCCTGCCAACCTGGGGTCTTCTGTCTCTAGGGCTGCCAGCAGGGGATGGGAGGGGTAGGGTTGCCACCTCCAGGTTGGGGAACTCCTGGAGATTTGGGGGTGGAGGAGGGACCTCAGTAGGGTACGATGCCATAGAGTCCACCCTCCAAAGCAGCCATTTTCTCCAGGGAAACTGATCTCTGTAGTCTGGAGATGAGCTGTAATTCCAGGGGATCTCCAGGTCCCACCTGGAGGGTGGCATCCCTATCCTCCCCAGCTGATGTACCTGCCCAGTTGGGCCCTCTCAAGCTGAGCTCAGCTGGCACATTCCTGAGTGCAGAACGGCCTCCTCTTTCACAATCTGCACAGCAGTTACAGAAACACAATCACTTTAATGCTAATTAACCCCCTTTTCGTTAGAACTAACAATCTATATTTATACAATTTCATAACCTCCACTCTTGACTTACATTTTAGATGACCACTTCTATACCACACTTTAAAAACATAGTTGGACCAGACATTATGAAAATGGCTATATTCTAGAATGTTCCTTGAACTAAAATTACGGCCGGCCAAGAAAGCTCCTCCGATAGTCGTGAGGCTACCTGCTCCCAGTTTGGTGTCGTGGTTAGGAGCACAGAACTCTAATCTGGGAGAACCAGGTTTGATTCCCAACTCCTCCACATGCAGCTACTGGTACAGTTACAAGATCTCTCAGACCCATTCTCTCAGGAGCAGTTCTCTAAAGAGTTCTCTCAGTCCCACCTACCTCACAGGATGAGGGATTGTAAGCTGCTCTGAGACTCCTTCGGGTAGTGAAGGGCGGGGTATAAATCCAATCTCTTTGTCTTCTTCTCCCTTTCAATGATGGCTGCCACTTCTAGAAGGTTCAGATAGCCACGTGCATGGAAGAAGAAATCTTCCCCTTCTGCTACAGGAATGTCACTACTGTCTATCCTGGCAGTCACCCAGCAGCCTAACCAGGTTGTTCTGAGGTGGGGCCGTACCCATTACTGAAGTGCGAGCTGAGTCTTGAGGTGGGGCCGTACCCATTACTGAAGTCTGCGGAGTTGGCCTGGCTACCGTGAGTAGCCAGGCAGAGTCTAGCACAGACAAACATGGACGGACAGGACTGTGGGGAGAGACCAGGACTGTTCCATCTCTGGTCCTGCTAAACGGTCAGAAACCCAAGCATCGTCCTTCCCCGTCCAAGCCCCATGCTCCTCTGGGTAGAAAAGCTGGATTTATGACATCCGTCAGCATTTTGATGCAAAACACAAGACAGATAATGAGAAAAAGAGGACCATCCTGTTAAAAACAAGCAAACCAACCGGGCCGAGTGGCTATCATATTGATCTGTGACCTGGGCACACAAAGACCAATTCGTGTGCCCTTAAACGCAGATCTTGCGGCTTCATGCGACTGGTTTCCCAAGTCTCTCTCTTTCGGTATTATCTCTGTTGATTCTTCCTCCCCTTCTCACTGATCTTGTGTGTTTGTTGTTGCAGGAATGTGGTGGGAGTCGTGGGAGAGCCTGCAGAGGACGCTGCAGCCTTGGAGGACAGCCCAAGCTGGGCCAGGAATGCAGACAAGGACTTGGAGGCAGGGGGCAGGCCTCAGGCCCCTCCGGGTGCCGACCAGCTCATGGATTTAGAGGAGGGGGGGAGGGAAGCCTGCGCAGAGACTGACCAAAGCCAACTGCAAGGCCTCCTGGCCCAGCTCCAAAGACTCAGCCCCAGCTTCCAGGAGAGCTCGCCCCATTCAGAAGACGACCTCCTGCCTGCCTCGGATGGGGAGGAGAGCCGGGCTTTTGAGGACGAGAGAGGCCCGCTGCTCCGGCCCGCGGGCCAGACCGAGTGCCAGGGGCTGCTGGGGGAATGCGCCCCCTGCCCGCTGCACCTGGCTATGAGGCGCACCTTGGGGGTGGCTTCCCACCCATTCCTGCAACCCTCCCGTGGCTGGAAGGGCCGGGGAAGCCATGGGCTGCTTTCGGCTGAGGCCGACCGCGAGGACCTGCTGAGCCTCTTGCGCTTCGAAGAGGGACCCCCCGTGGAGCAGAGTGACCAGAGGCCACTGGCCCGCTCCGACGTGGTGGTGGGGACGAGCTGCCCAGACGTCCAGGACGAAGGGAGCGCTAGTGCGTTGAAGGTGCCATCCTGGCACGAGAGGCGGCCGGATCCCACCCGTCAGAGCGCGGAGCAGCTAGAAATGAAAGGGCCCCGTCAGTGTTTTGCTGCTGGTGAAGAAGACCCCCGTGCCCTGGGTTCCAGTCTGGGAGCCAGCAGCCAGGAGAGCTCCCCAGGCCCAAGGTGGAGAGCGGTGGCTGAAGGTTCCAGCCGCGGTGGAGAACCACCTCCCCCTGTAGATGAGGCTGTGAGTATCTTGCGTCGTCTTCCAGCGGGCAGCCGTCTTCTCATCGCTGTTGGCCATCATCGGGCAGTGTGCTTTGCAGAGCGCAAGACCTCTGCTCCCCTGCCCGGAGAGGCTTACAGTCACCAAGGGGGAGGAAGTGGGGAAGAATCTGTGCTTGTTCCAGTTAGGCATTGCTTGAGGAGGGGAGGGGGAAGCGATTTGAGGGCAGGGAGGAAAGGAGATGGCATCATGCATTTGTTAGTGCCGGTTTGGTGTAGCGGTTAGGAGTGTGCGGACTCTAAACAGGGAGAACCGGGTTTGATTCCCCACTCCTCCACATGCAGCTCCTGGTGTGACCTCAGGTCAGTTACAAGTCCTCTCAGAGCTGTTCTCTCAAGGGCAGTTCTCAAGAGAGCTCCCTCAGCCCCACCTTCCTCACAGGGTGTCTGTTGTGGGGAGGGGAAGGGAAAGGCGATTGTAAGCAGCTCTGAGACTCCTTCGGGTAGTGAAGGGCGGGGTATAAATCCAATCTCTTCTCTTCTTATTTGAGGGGGTTCCAAAGCAAAAGGGCAGCAAGGGAGAAGAATTTGCTTGAGGGAGCAGGAGAGCTGAGGGTGGTGAAGCTGGAGAGGTAAAGGCTGCAGAGGGGATATGACAGTTGAGACGGGGGAGGTTAAGAAGAAGAAGAAGAAGAGATTGGATTTATACCCCGCCCTTCACTTGGAGTCTCAGAGTGGCTTACAAACTCCTTTCCCTTCCCCTCCCCACAGCAGACACCCTGTGAGGTAAAAGAAGAAGAAGAAGAGATTGGATTTATACCCCGCCCTTCACTACCCAAAGGAGTCTCAGAGCGGCTTACAAACTCCTTTCCCTTCCCCTCCCCACAACAGACACCCTGTGAGGTAAAAGAAGAAGAAGAAGAGATTGGATTTATACTCCGCCCTTCACTACCCAAAGGAGTCTCAGAGCGGCTTACAAACTCCTCTCCCGTCCCCTCCCCACAACAGACACCCTGTGAGGTGGGTGGGGCTGAGAGAACTCTGACAGAAACTGCTCTTTTTCAAGGACAGCTGTGCCAGAGCTTGTGACTGACCCAAGGTCACATCAGCAGCTGCAAGTGGAGGAGTGGGGAATCAAACCCGGTTCTCCCAGATTAGAGTCCGCGCACTTAACCACTGCACCAAACTGGAGATAGAGGGCTTTGGAAGCCAAGATGAGGAGTTTCTACTGGCCCTGGGGGTGGGCAGGAAGCTGTGTCAGAAGGCAAGGATGGACATCACATGGTGGAGTGGGGAGCCTGAAGTGGGCCTAGGTGCACTTGCGGTGGGGGACTGAATCTTCCCACAAGGCCTCTGAGAGTCACAACAGCCCCCTCTTTTCCCGATGAAGATCCTTTTTACAGCTCGGTGTTCTTTAGTTAATTTCTAGCCTTCCCTCCCCTGCATAGCAGGCTCAGGGTGGGCCACGACAACGGATAAGACAATAGATGTAGCACAGTTAAAAAATAATACAACCATTAAAACTATATAAAACATCAACTGATTGATTAAGAGGGGGGTCCACAACACAGTTAAGCAATCCTCGAAGCTCTGCTTATGTGCACCCATGGGTGGAACAGGACCAAAAGCAAGTGGGTCGATGATGAAAGTCGACCACAATATAGTATAGCAGGGCAGGAGAGGCTAATACAGATGGAATGCTGACACCTCGACAGTAGATGGGTAAAACATTTCCAGGGGTCATTTCGTAGAAAAAGAGCTAGGGGAACTCATTAGCATAACTCATTAGCATATGCCACACACCCTGACGTCATAAGGCCCGGCGGTGGACCTGCAAGGCAGGCAGGGGTGGGGAGAGGCGGGGAGGAAGCAACTTACCCTCCCCCTTCTCCTGCCTCCTCCTGGCTGAATGAGGGCCGGAAGCCGGGCAGCCGGGAGCAAGGGGCAGCCGGAAGCAGGGGGCGGGGCTTTGTCGTGTGCCCCGCCCCCACACCTCACCCGGGGGAACTGCGATCCCCCGCGATCCCCCCCGAATCGACCTCTGCATTTGACCTAAGGACCATACACGTTTCAGCTCCTTCGGGCCTTCCTCAGTGGTCAGTATTCCTTATTTTACAATGACACGCATCCAGAGAGAGAGAGAGATCAGGTGTTGCTTTCTTATATGCATTGCAGTTATTGCAAGTCTGTGTAATGGGCCATGGTGTATCCCCTTTGATGGAGGTGACACACATCCCGATGAAAGGGATATTGGATACCAGAATAATTTGGTGAATTTGCACAGCTACTCTCCATGGCCCATTATACAAACCTGCAATAACTGCAAAGCATATAAGAAAGCAACACCTGGTCACATATGTGTGTGTGTGTGTGTGTGCGCGCGCGCATTAACTGCATTAAGTCCTGGTCACATATATATGTGTGTGTGCGCGCGCGCACGCGCGCATTAACTGCATTAAGTCCTGCAGGGCCCGGATTTCACTGGGGAGAGTGTTCCACCAGGCCGGCACTGGAGCTGAAAAAGCTCTGGCTGAGGCTAAGTGGATACCTTTTGGGCCCGGGGATCATCAGAAGCTCTGTAAAGCATAGAGCTCTTTGGGGACATACTGGGAGAGATGGCCCTGCAGATATGGTGGTCCCAGACCGCATTGGGCTTTAAAAGTCGAAACCAAAACCTTGATCTCATATGTTATAGGTAGCCAGTGCAGCTGACGCAGCACCGGTTGTATATGTGCTGTTAGTGGTGTCCCCGTAAGGACACATGCGGCTGCGTTCTGGACCAGTTGAAGTTTCTGGGTCAACCTCAAGGGTAGCCCTGCGTAAAGAGAGTCACAGAAGTAGATCTATTCTGGAGATCAGGGGTCCGCAACTGTTTTGGAGCCTGTGGGCACCTTTGGAATTCTCACCCAGCATGGTAGGTGCAACCACAAAATGGCTGCCGTGGAGGTGGAGCTAGCCACGAAACAGCTGCTGCAGCTTACCTTCAGTCATCCTGTGAAGATCCTTGTGGCAGCTGCTACCGAAGCGATGTTTTAAAAAAATCTGCACAGCCAATCAAATCTGCAGTGGCCAATGAGAAGTCTCGCTGGGCAAAAGCCTCACCAGAACCCACCCACTTTCTAAACACTGGGCAGGCTCCCAGTTTGGTGTAGAGCCAGTTTGATGTAGTGGTTAAGAGCGGCGGGACTCTAATGTTTTGAACTGGGTTCAATTCCCCACTCTTCCACTTGAAGCCAGCTGGGTGACCTTGGGTCAGTCACAGCTCTCTCAGAGCTCCCTCAGCCCCGCCTACCTCACAGGATGTCTGTTGTGGGGAAGGGAAGGGGATTGTAAGCCACTCTGAGACTCCTTCATGTAGTGAAGGGTGGGGTGTAAAACCAGTTCTTCATCTTCTTTTTCTGTCCTAGTTGTAAAAACATATCAGATGACTTGCCTACTGCCCTGGGTCTCCAAGGTGACTAGGATTTTTGTCCCCTGGATCCCCCCCTCTCACAGACCCTGCGTGCCCTGGCCTCTCTGCCTGCCCCCCTACCTTCACGGCAAGCACCTATGCCTTTTGCAAAACTCAGCTTAGAGGGAACTTTGCAAAGGTTTTGCAAAACCAGGGCAGTGAAGCGAGGTGTCTCTGCAGGACACCCAACTTCTGTCTTAATGCAGTCTTTCCTTCCCTACAACATGCTCCTGGTTAATGAAGTTGCTGATATCCACTTCACTCCAGAATTTGGGGTGTCACCCCCCTCCCCACTTCTAAGATGAAAGTGTATCATCTTTCCCCCAACGTTGATATCCACTTCACTCCAGAATTTGGGGTGTCACCCCCCTCCCCACTTCTAAGATGAAAGTGTATCATCTTTCCCCCAACGTTGTTTGGCACCAACACTTACTTTCAGGGCCGGCTCGCTCACTAGGCAAACTAGGCGCTCGCCTAGAGCACGCCGGCCCTTAGGGGCGCCAAACTGGCACCCGGCCCCCCCACCAAAAGCCCCCGGGCAGGTTCAGCTTCCCAGCTCTGAGGACTGGATCCCTGCAGGAATTCACCTGCTGCTGAACTCCCATGTGCTGCTTGAAAAACATGCCTCACCCCCCCCCCCGGGTCAAGGAGCCTGTTTGGAAATCCAAAAGGAGGCTTCACATCTGCTTGTGCTCGGTTTCTGCCTTGATAGATGGCCATGCAGGGTCGTGGATTTGCAAGGTACCACGGCTTCCTGCACAGGAGAAGAAACCTGTGGCTTTGTTCATAGAAGAGGAAACTCCCCAATGGTTTTGGGGTTTTTTGACAGTTTTTATTAGTATAATTTCAACAACATACAAACATACGGATCCTTCAAAGAGTACATTATTAATTGCTCTGGCCAAAATCATAATATACCCAACATATTTCAACTATTTAACATAACTATTATTTTTCTCCAGCCACGTATAAAATTTTAACCAAATATTCTTAAAAAGCATCATCCTCTCTCCCTTGTAACCTCATTGTCAAATTATCCAATTCCGCTATTTCTTTAAATTTCATTATAAGATCTTTCGTTGATGGAATAGTTTCCTGTTTCCAATATTTTGCCAAGATCATTCTTGCTGCAGTGAGCAAGTGACTAATCAGATGTTCATCTATTTTATCTAAATTGTCAGGCATTATGTTTAATAAGAATATCTCAGGAGCATAAGGAATTGACCTATTGAGTATTTGTACAATGATACTATGCAGTTCTTTCCAAAATTTTTGAATTTTAGTACATGTCCACCAGGCATGAAAATAACCCTTCTAAAGGATGCATGTAGTTGAAAAGGTATTTCAAATAAGAAATTTTGTTGTTTTTTCACACCAGTATACCAACCCCAAGTGGGTCACCACACCAGGGCTCATTTCGTAGAAAAAGAGGTTGTTGTTTTTTCACACCAGTATACCAACCCCAAGTGGGTCACCACACATACATTTGTGTGCCTTTTGCCCTTTTATTCTCACAACAGCCTTGTGAGGTAGGTTAGTCAGAGAGAATGGTTTACCTGAAAGTCTGGCTGGCTTTCTTCCTTTTTTCTATAAAATTTGTATTCCGCCTTTCTGCCCACATTGGGGCCACCAAGGCAGCTAACACATTAAAAATGTCCATAATAACATCTTAAAAACTATTAAATCCAAGCCAAAAAAACACATCATTGATACATTTGTGAGCAGGGTTTCAAATCCGGGTCTCCACAAAGCACTTCGTCTGTCTGCTATATCACTTCCCTTTCGTTTTACCCATGTTTAAATTCAGATTGTGAGCATCTAAACAGGGATCTGTATTTTATTTTTTAAAATCTCTATTTATTTATAGCCCACTTTTCTCATTGGGACTCAAAGTGGGTTGCAGAATGCATTCAGACAGCATAAGACATAGAATCATAGACTCCATAGAGGCCATCCAGTCCAGCCCCCTGTTCAGTGCAGGATCAGCCTAGAGCATCCGTGACAAGTGTTCATCCAGCCACTGCTTAAAGATTGCCAGGGAGGGGGAGCTCACCACCTCCTTAGGCATCTGATTCCACTGTTGCACAACTCTGACTGTAAAAATTTTTTCACTGATATCCAGCCAGTAACTTCCCGCCCTTAATTTAAACCCACTATTGCGAGTCCTATCTTCTGCTGCCAACAGGAACAGCTCCCTGCTCTCCAGTTTGGTGCCAGTTTGGTGTAGTGGTTAAGTGTGCGGACTCTAATCTGGGAGAACCGGGTTTGATTCCCCACTCCTCCACTTGCACCTGCTGATGTGACCTTGGGTCAGTCACAAGCTCTGGCACAGCTGTCCTTGAAAAAGAGCAGTTTGTGTCAGAGTTCTCTCAGCCCCACCCACCTCACAGGGTGTCTGTTGTGGTGAGGGGAAGGGAAAGGAGTTTGTAAGCCGCTCTGAGACTCCAAGTGAAGGGCGGAGTATAAATCCAATCTCCTCCTCCTCCTCTTCTTCTTGTCCTCCTCCTCCTCCTCCTCTAAGTGACAGCCCTTCAAATACTTCAAGAGAGCAATCATGTCCCCCCCTCAACCTCCTCTCCTCCAGAGCGAACCTTCCCAAGTCCCTCAGCCTTTCCTCACAGGTCTTGGTCTCCAATGCATAATGCATCAGGACTAAGATTACAGTGTGAGTAGCTGCCTAAGGCAGGATGTACTATAAACAATGCAGAGAGTGGAAGAGCAAGATGATAGCTAGAATAATAATCATAGTCTGTGCTACTATTCCATTATAAAGGCACCTTCCTGGACTATTCCATACTGTTCCGTTCTAGTTCCTTTGCAGAAATGCCCTCCTGAACATTTCTATTTTAAATGAATGATAGAACCCTGGGAGTCTCCCTGGTCTCCTAGGCAGGCCATTTAAAATCTTATATAAAACCCACGACAGTTTGTGGTGCTTTAAAAGTATTCAAATGAAGATCTAACCTGGAACTGCATCACTAAAAACCTGGGGGTGCCTCTCTCAGCCTCACTGTCAAGGACTAGCCACTTACTTTGTAAAGCTGAACGGAGTTGGGCGAAAGTGGAAGATGCCCTGAGTGCCGGCTTTGTTACTGCATTATTAAAAGAATCCTGCTTTGGGTCGCTCAGTACCAGGTCCTTGCGAGCCTGAGGATCTTCTAGATGGAGTAATCTTTGGGGCCAAATACCTGGGCTCCACTCAGCTGATCTCGGAGAGGACCCCTCCCACCAGCATCCGAATGGCTCAAGCGCAGGAAGCTGTGGACAGGATAAAGGTAAGGCCAGCAGCAGGGGGTGTCGTTTGGGGGGCCACACTGGGACTATTGGGTTGAGAGCCAGTTTGGTGTAGTGGTTAGGAGTGCGGACTCTAATCTGGGAGAAACGAGTTGGATTCCCCACTCCTCCACATGCAGCCGCTGGCGTGACCTTGAGTCAGTTACAAGCTCTTTCAGAGCTGTTCTTTCACCAGCAGTCCCCGAAAGAGCTCTCTCAGCCCCACCTACCTCACAGGGTGTCTGTTGTGGGAAGGGGAGGGGAAAAGGATTGTAAACTGCTCTGTGACTCCTTCGGGTAGTAAAGGGCGGGGTATAAATCCAATCTCTTCTTGGTGGCTAAAAAGGGATGCAATTCGGGGGGAAGGGGTGGTGGATTGCTACAGGGACTGATTGTGCCCCTTTCTCTGTCTCGAGTCACTCAAGAGTTCAGCCATTTTAGCAGTCTCCCCCTCCCCCTTTGTTCTTTGGGGAGTTCACACAAACAATTTTTAACAGGGAAATGTCACCATAAGGCGAAAACCTTTCGTGCATTCTGGATTGTTCTTGTCGTCGTTTTCCTATGAACGGAGTTCCCCATGGGATGAAGTAGGTTACGCAGTCCCAGTTTTAATCTCTTGGCATCTCTGATTAAAAGCCGGGCTGGCGAGGGCGATACAACTCTGCCTGTGACCTTCTGCCAGTCAGTCGTGGACAGGACTCCCCCTTGTACACCCAAACCACCATCAGCATCTGCCAAGGCTGACCTGCCTTGGTCTGAGAGATCCGTTCTACTGTCTCCACCCGGAGACCCCGGAGCAAGCATCTCAGTGACAACATAGCCGAGTTTAACCTGGGTTTGGTCCACTAGACTCACCATAAAGCAAAGTAAAACGTTATTGCAGAAATGTATTTATTTTATCCATTTAAATACCCCGACTGTCTTCCCAGTGGGGACCCAAGGCAGCTGACTTCATTCTCCTCCCTTTGATTCTCACAACAAGCCTGTGAGGTAGGTTAGGCTGAGAATGTGTGACAAGCCCAAAGTCATCCAGAAAGCTTTCATGGCACAAGTGGGGATTCAAACCTGGGTCTACTAATCCAACACTCTTAACCACAACAACACAAATATTTTAAAAAAGATTTTCAAAGCAACATAATTCCAATGGTAGGATCATGTACACAGAAAATGACAAAGCTACCTCTCTGGAGACACTTACTGGGTAAGGTCTTAGCAGCATAGATCAGAAGGAGGAGGAGGAGGAGGAGATTGGATTTATACCCCGCCCTTCACTTGGAGTCTCAGAGCAGCTTACAAACTCCTTTCCCTTCCCCTCCCCACAACAGACACCCCGTGAGGTAGGTGGGGCTGAGAGAACTCTGACACAAACTGCTCTTTTATTGGGCAGCGTGGGGGAGGTGTGCCAGCATTCGCTAAAGCCGCAGCATTTGTAGCGGTTTGTTGTTGCAAAGAAAGCACAGCTTGAGTTAATTGCTGCACCTGTGCTAGCATTCCCTCCAGTGGGTCCATACCTCCGGTTGCTCCGTCTTCCATGGTGGAAATGAGTGAGCGTTGTGGGTGCTGGCAATCTGTCATGGCAGGGCCAGGGGGCGTGATGCAAGTAAGCAAAGTCCAAGAGCAGTCCGAAGTCAAGCCGAGTAAGACAAGCAGCAAAGTTCAAACAGGTTTAAATCAGAATCCAAAGCCAGGGTCAGACATACCAGAGTTCAATGTCCATAAATCCAAACGATGCCAGAGGAGTCAGAGACAATAGCAGGGTCAACGAAGCCGAGGGTCAAAAGCCGAGGATCAAGACGACAAGAGTTCTGAAGCAGAGATACACGGAGTAGGTCCTGTCAAAAGACGTTTGCCAGCACAAGTTCCTTCCAGCCACAGGCTTGAAGATATACAGTGCTGGCTAATTACCTCATTAGCTGGCAGGGAGCGAGGTCAAGCTCCAGTCAATACTCAGGGCTGAGAGATCATCTTCCACGCATGCGTGCATTCCGGCGTCGATCTCTCAGCTCCTGTCTCCGTTGATTCCGGAGCCTGGTCACAGCTGGTGGTGAATCGGGCGAGGAATCTCTGTGCTGCAGCAAAGCCTGATCCTGTGCAGGTGTTTCCTGGGAGGCTCTATCCTCCTCATCACTTAGGGAGCTTTCAGCCACAGGAGCCAGCCTTTGTCTATAAGTCTCTGCTGCAGCACTTTCCTCAGGAGCCTGTGGTATCAATTCCACATGCTCCTGGCTGGTACTGGCAGGTGCCTCAGCAGGGGCAGGCATGACAGCGACATGGATGGGGGAAAGGAACATAGCCAAGTAGCATAGATGACATTTGATAGAAACTTGGGCCGTAAACCTCCTGACCCTCTAACCAATCCTTGAGCTTTCTCTGAGGTATCTTCTGGAAGAAGAGCAAGGTCGTCGTCCCCCCCACTTCACCCAGCTGAAACTAATTAGCAGGCTTGAGAAATGACCTTGATGAACTAACCCTCCCATCCAGGAGTGGATGACACTTGCTGCTCACAGGCCAGAGCAAAGGAAAATGGTGTTAAATGGAACTTTCCCAGAAGATGGCTTCTCTCTTGACGCCATCAATCTGACTGGCAAAATTTTGCAGGACTTGCACTTGGCCTGTCTCACTTCCAGAGAATGGCAAAGCGCTGGACCAAAGCTGGACCCACTAGCTGTCTTTACCAGCCTCGGCTTCTCTTGAGATTTCATCAGGGGCTGCCCAGGCACTTTCAAGCATAACCACGAGGACTGGAGACTTGCCTTTATTTCTAAAACGGAAGGTCAGATTCTCAGGTAACTGAAGAAGAAGACTAGGTTTTTATACCCCACTTTTCTTTCCACTTTACTCTGGTGCAAGCAACCTTTCTTGGATCCAACTCAAACTTCATCGCTCTGCCGGAACCATTTCTAAGTAACTTTCTGTCTTGTAAACAGGCTCCAGATGGAGAATCTCAGCCCATGACAGAAGTGGATCTCTTTGTCTCCACACAGAGGATTAAAGTTCTCACAGCTGACTCTCAGGTACATCTCAGGTGGTTGCTGTCAGTCTAGATGAGTTCATTTCTTCCAGCCAAATAGCAGGGCAAGAGATTTGTAGAGAGGGAGTCATTTGAGGGAGGAGGAGACCTTCAGATGGTTGAGGGTGGTGAGAAATTTAAGGAAGTCTTTCCCATCATTAGAAGGATGAGGGAATGAATGATTTTGGTGGCAGAGTGCTGGACAGAGGGAAGGGGTTGAAAAAGATACCAAAGGCCAGAGAAAAGGATGCTGCTGTAGCCAAAGCAAAAAACAACCAAGATTTTTTTTACAGAGGTGTCTGAAGAAACCAATTTTTTACTGTACTGTAAATTTGGTGACAATCAATGCTGGTGGCAAAGGAGAAAGAATTAGAGGTTTTGAGGCTTTAGCCTGTTCTGCAGGGCAGAAAGTGAATTTTTTTCCAGTGGATATGGAGAATATCTGGGGAGAAAAGATGAGAAGTTCTATCTTGGACATAACAGTTTTGGAGGCCACGATGGAGTCGGATTCAACTGGCTTTCGAGCAAGGGAACCTTTACCTTTTTAAAATTTGGTGACAGTCAATTGCTGGGGGCAAAGGAGAAAGAATTAGAGGTTTGAGGCTTTAGCCTGTTCTACAGGGCAGAAAGTGAAATTTTTTTCAATGGATATGGAGAATATCTGGGGAGAAAAGATGAGAAGTTCTATCTTGGACATGGAGGCCACAATGAGATATCCAGGCAGCAGTATTGGACAGGTAGTTGGAGATGCAGGATTGGATGGAGAACAAGAGAACATTCAGGAGTGTCATAAGAACAAACGTGGTACTGAAAGTCATCCGCTTAGATGAGATCACCTTGAAACAGTTGAGAACCTAGATGGTTCATTGTAATTCCTTATTTTGGACTACAATAGGCGCAGTTATCACACCAGTATCACTATATCTAATAGCGAAGGCACCCCCTGCGTGCGGATATCTAGATCCGCACATCAGGGGCACCTGAGGGGCAGGGAGATTTTCCTGCACACTTGGGGCAGTCCCCAGGTGTGCACAAAAATCTAAAAAGTTGAAAAAAATATAGGGAGGATATTTAAATCCCCCCAAAAGTAAAAGAGAGTTTCCTGCGCATGCGCAGGGAACGCTCTAGGAACTCTGCGGTGGGCCGGCAGCTGGAAGCC
>NW_015172029.1:27609-37514 GCF_001447785.1 Gekko japonicus | reverse complement strand
TATCGCAGGTCCCCTTTCTTGTCCCTCAGATTACTGATCCAGAGCTCAATGCCAACCACACATCCCAGCATCCTTGACCTCTCTTTCCCCACAGGAAGCCATGATGGACCATCCCCTCGCCACCATCTCATACATAGCTGACATTGGCAATATCGTGGTGCTCATGGCCCGTAGGAAGCTACCTCGCCAGGCAGATGCTTCTGTGGAAAAGCAGCTCTACAAAATGATCTGCCATGTCTTCCACTCGACTGATGTGAGCTTTGGGGGCGGGGGGGGGAACGCCAGTGGCCTCTGAGGTTTGTGTGTGCCCGGGACATGTTTGCAAAGAATATTTAATGGAGAATAGACCTAAATCTGCTAATTTATGAAAGCTAAATGGAACCTAACCCAGCTTTCTTTTTTTAAAATAATCATTTATATCAGAGGTTTGCACCAGTGGGCCAGTTGCTTCCTTAGGCCATAGTAAAGAGGTAGCACACAGGGTAAATCCCTGGCTACAGTCCCTCAGGGCCAGGGCCAGAAACCGCTCTCTCAGGCAGGTATATAACGTATCACTACAGCTTTCTGTGGCGACTTGCGTGGCTTTCGTATGGAGGTGTACAACTTTCCCCCCTTCTATTGCTGCAGTGTTTCCATCTCAGGCGAGATAGGAATGGCAGTTTCAGATGGTTTGCTTCTTTGAACTGATGCAGCAAATGGTGTGTGGGGGGGAAGGGGGGTTGGTATCTTTAAAGTTACAACGTAACTTTCATGTGACAGGCCGCACTAATTCAGCATCACAAGAAGATAGAGCATCCAATAAAAAGGTAGTTTTCAAGGAACACCTTGAGAAACCACAGAAGAAAAAATGATTGGCTAAAAATCTTAAAACAGCCTTTCAGCAGTTCAGAGGCTAAAACGCAAGTCTGAAATCGACCTTAGTTACACATCAGCCCCAGCCAAACTATTGCTGGCCTACTGTGACACCTCAGTATGCTCCATTCTCTCAACAAGGAACTCTTTAACTGAAAACATGGTATCTCCTCATATCTTTATTCATAGTCCTGCTAGATTAAACCTCAAAAACCTAATTTCTTTCTTCAAACTCTAACTTCTTCTCCCTCGCAAAATCTAGCTGCTCTCTCCGGTCCCTAACTTGTTCCCTTTCACAAGACTTAACAGATCCTTCAAACTCTTAACTTCTTTTCCATCACGAGATCTAGCTCCTCTCTCTTCAAACCCTAGTTTCTTCTCCCTCGCCCGAACTTCTTCTCTTTCTTAAGACCTAGCTGTTCCCTTCAAACCCGAACTTCTTTTCCCTCAGAAGACCACACTCTTCCACTTAAACCCTAATTTCTATTCCCTCACAAGACCAAGCTGCTTCCATTGACTTGAACTTCTTTTCCCTCAGAAGATCACACTCTTCTATTCAAACCCTAATTTCTATTCCCGCACAAGGCCAAGCTGCTGTCTTCAAACCCTAACTTCTTCTCTCTCACAAACTCCCTCTTGTTCCAGTACAGCTCCCATTGGCTGATGCAGAGCACCGCTACTGTATCTCTGGGGCATATTTCTGTAGTCTGCCTGTGTCACGGCTCAGGTGGGGTGTCACCTGATGTTGCCACCACTCTGGATTTAGGTTCCCTTGAGAAGGCCCAGGGTACCCTCCCAAGACCTTCAGACCTCCCTTTTGGACAAATAACAGGCGTGAGGACAAGGCAGAGTGAACAATGCAAACAAGGTCAAACAAACAAGGTGCAGAATTATAACAGTAAGTGGGTGAAAAGAAATCAAATGCCCTAACGCATCTAAATATATACTGTCCCTAGCTCACTATCTGCAGTGGCCTTAGACTACTCACCCTTCCCTCAGGATGAGGGTTTCTTCCCTGTAGCTACCTTCCTTCTGGCTCTGCCCTCTGGGAAGAAGAACAGCTTCTGCTCTGGCACCAGCCCTTTTGTTCCCCAGCCCTCTTCTTCCCTATTGGTCAATTTTGGCTCCAGAACCTCTCAGGGGCTTCTGGGAGTTGTAGGCCCAGCCTCACCTACTGCTAGCCAGGCTCCCTGAGCCTAGTAGGCCTCTGTGGCACAGCCCAGATCATGACAGCCTGTCTCACAGAGTGCTATACATATTTGCTCATCTCTTAACATTTTTGAGGCCCTGCTCTATTCTGTAATATTATGTTGGTTGTTTTTTAAAAAAATGCTCCATTGATCGTTTAATTGGCTGTTGTTTTCAGCAATTGATAATCTTTTCTTATTTAAATAGCAATTGAGTGATTTTTTTTTTGCATTATTTTGTAGTATACAATGCCTTATAATTTATAAGCAGCCTCAAAAACTTGTATTTGATGAGAAGTGCAGGATGAAATTTTTTAAATGGGTGGAATAGATGGAGAGCCAGCGTGGTGTGACGGTTACAGCATCAGGCTAGGATCTGGGACATCAAGGGTCCAATCGCAGCGGAAAGCTCACTGGTTGGTCTTGGGCCTCTCTCAGCCTAACCCACCTCAAAGGGCTGTTGTTAGCATAAAGTATGGGAGAGTCATGCATGTTGCACTGAGCTCCTTGAAGGAAAAGCATGAGAAAAGTGTACAAGACAGATAAACAACAAACGCACAACGCTGAAGCATTTGGATTTCAGTTCTCTGAAATATCAGCACAAAGGATTCTCAAAGATAGCTCCGGAGATCGGTGAGGAAACGACCAGGACTGCTAACCTCTCCTTTGGGGATGTGCTCAGGGCTAAAGGGACTGTTACCCTTTCCCCTTCTCAGATCTCAGAAACTGTCTCTGATTTTTGCCTTTCTGTCCCATTTCTGCAGGCCCAGTTGATAGCTCAGGCAATTGGCCAGGCCTTCAGTGTGGCATACCAGCAGTTCCTCCATGCTAGCGGCATCGACCCTAGCCAGGTTGGCCCTCGCCGGTATGACGACGACGACGACGTACTGACCACAGGAGAGGACCTGTACAATGGGGATTTGGCTCACTTCTCCAAGCAAGAGAACTGTAAGGAAGTAAGAATGAGCGAGTTACATTCTCCCAGGGCTGGAGGACGAGATAGGAGCACTGAGGTTGACTACGCTTCTGCATGGCTCTTTGACACTCTTGTTGAACCCAGTCTGGGGAGACCCAGGTTAAATCTCCGCTCAGCCTCTGAGGCAGCTCCGTCTCATGTCCTAACCTACCTCTCAGGATTGTGATGAGCGGGATAGCTCTCTCCTGTGTAGCCTAGAGGCCTGGGGTTCAAGTCCTCACACGCCATGAAATTTACTGGGTGACCTTGGCCAGTTGTTTTCCTTTTGGCCTAGCCTACTTTGCAGGTTTGTAGGGAGGATCAGGTGTTGGATGGGAGAACCAAGGATACCACCTTGCTCTCCTTGGGCTGAAGACAGAATAAAAACGTGACAAACAAATACTTCCACCTCCCTGCCGCTGCCTGGTTCTTACGGGAGGATGGATAGGAATCATAGGTGATGGATTTTGACACTCCTTCCCTATAATTTTACGCCGAAAACTTTAAAACCTCAACAGGATTGCAACTGCTGTAGTTGCCTTCTGTGGCACAGTCAGAGGTCATTTTGGGGGGGAACGCGGGGGGTTCCTGTGCTTGTCATTTCCCCAGAAAATGCTTTCCTGGGGACACCTTCTTTGGGGGAGCCATAACTCGAACCCCATAAATTCAATCCTCACCAACCTTGGCATGTAGGTAGAGGTGGGTTAGCCGGATATCCCTTGTGAGTTTGGTGTCTCTATCATGCTGAGGGGTGTTCTACCATGTCACAAACCTCACAAATGAAACTGGTTTATTTGTGATGTTTCATGGTTCATGAAGCTGGCATACCATGAACCATACCACATTTTCCCAGTTCATGCCCATCACTACTCAACACCAGTTCTCTAGGTGAAATCCATCTGGTTGTCCTCATGAATTACCCCTGCATTGACCCATGTGGATCTATAAGAACCAGATCATCACTGAGACAGTACCCTAAGACCACAATTGTACCTTTAAAGATTGACTACCTCTTTCAATAGTCTTTCAGTAGTCATGTATGGCTGCGAGAGTTGGACTATAAGGAAGGCCGAGCGCCGAAGAATAGATTCTTTTGAACTATGGTGCTGGAGAAGACTCTTGAGAGTCCCTTGGACTGCAAGAAGATCAAATCAGTCAATCCTAAAAGAAATCAACCCTGACTGTTCCCTGGAAGGCCAGGTAATGAAACTGAAGCTCAAATACTTTGGCCACCAAATGAGAAGGGAGCACTCACTGGAGAAGACCCTGATGCTGGGAAAGATTGAAGGTCAAAGAAGACGGGGACGGCAAAGGATTAGATGGTTAGACAGTGTCATCGATGCAACGAACATGAAATTGAGCAAACTTCAGAGAACGGCGGAAAACAGGAGAGCCTGGCGAGATCTTGTCCATGGGGTCGCGAAGAGTCGGACTTGACTGTGCGACTGAACAACAACAATTTGGGAGTGGGTGGCCTCCCAAGGAAATTTTTTCCATCTAGGCTGAAGCCCTGCCCCTCACCCTCAGGCACCCCATGTTAGGTCAGTTCCTAAACCTCATGTCTTGGCCTTCCTCTCTGCAGCCTACCTTTCATGCCTCTGTTGTTGCCCGCCCAGGTCGTCATCCGTAAACAAAAGGGGGAGATCTTGGGTATCGTGATTGTCGAGTCGGGCTGGGGTTCCATCCTGCCCACGGTGGTCATCGCCAACCTCATGCACGGGGGAGCAGCAGAGACGTCAGGGAGCCTGAGCATCGGAGACCGCATCATGTCCGTCAACGGGACCAGCCTGGTGGGGTTGCCCCTTGCCACGTGCCAGAACATCATACGGGTGAGGGGGCTTGTGCCCAGGTGGGGAGCAGGAAGGGTCTCACAGCTCTAGAGCAGGGCAAAGTAAAAATCTTACGGCTTATTGCCTGTCTGAATCAAAGTCTGCAATGCAGAATACAGCATCCCAACAAGATTTTCCCGTTTCTCTTTCATTCCTGGTTTTTGTGGACCGCCCGGTAAAATCTCAGGAGGAGCTGAGCAGGATTTTTGTTTGTAGGGCAGGACTTCAGTACTCGGCCGAGGTCATAGAATCATAGAGTTGGAAGGGACCACCAGGGTCATCTAGTCCAATCCCCTGTACAACGCAGGAAATACACAAATCTTCCCCCACGCATACACCCTCAGGGACCTCTGTTCCATGCCCAGAAGAGGACAAAAAACCTCCAGGATCCCTGGGCAAACCGGCCTGGAGAAAAATTGCTTCCTGACCCCAAAGTGACAGTCAGTATTTCCCCAGGCATGTAAGAAAGGCCACAAGAAGTAAGCATGGATGCAACCCTTCCTGCCCTCCCTCTCATGATCTGCCTAAGTTCACAGAGTCAGCATTGCTGTCAGATAGCCATCTAGTTGTTCATTCCGAAACAGAAGCAATGAAACAAAAACATGCATCATTTAAATGTGCATTAAAAGCAAAGCTTAATATTTCTTGTACTGTTCCAATAAACATTAGACACCATCCTACAGATTAGTTTTTAGGTCTTTAACAGATGTTGGCTATGCCTCCAGATAAGGTAGTAGGTAAGCAGGTGGTTCAAGTGGTTAAGACGCTGAACTGCGGGCTGTAGAAGGTCGGTAGTTCAGCAGTTCGAGACCCGAGTTGCCACATGACGGAGTGAGTGCCCAGCTCCTGCCAACCTAGCAGTTCGAAAGCAAGAAATTGCAAGTAGATAAATAGGTACCACTTCGGTGGGAAGGTAACAGCATTCCGTGCACCTTGGTGTTTAGTCATGTCGGCCACATGACCACGGAAACGTCTTTGGACAGTGCTGGCTCTTCGGCTTTGAAACGGAGATGAGTACTGCAACCCTAGAGTCGGATTCGACTGGCTTTTGAGCAAGGGAACCTTTACCTTTACCTTTAAGCAGGAGATATTTCAGCCCCCGGCATCATATTTACCAGTGGCACACACAGGTTTAGCCTTTCTGACCTGTCTCCAATCATGTCTCCCTCCCAGGATTTGAAAACCCAGACCGAAGTGACCTTGAAAGTTGTGCACTGTCCCCCAGTAACCACAGCCATTGTTCGGCGGCCTGACACAAAATACCCTCTGGGGTTCTGCGTGGAAAATGGCATTGTGAGTAACTGAAGGGCTCAAGAGAGTAAGTCAAGTCGTGTGTGGAAGGCTGGGAAAAAGCAAGCTCCCTTACACCCTTTAAGGTTGTATAAGATTGCAATATAGTCTTGTTTTTAAATCAAAATTCCCACGTGTGGTTTAAATAAAAAACACAAAAGCAGCAAGATGCCCCATCACCCACCAAACACCTGGGCTAATAGAAATGTTTTGGCATGGCCCATGAAAGGATTATTAAATCGTTGCTACAACTATTTTTTGGAGCAGTAACCACAAATGTGGTGCCATCACAAATGTGGTCCCAGCACCTACCTAGTGAGAGCAGGACAGTTCAAGGCATTCACTATTGGCGGTACATCAGTGGGAAGCTAGAGATGACTTCAATGGATAGGAGACGCCTATTTCTGATACAGGTACTATATTCAAACACTGAGATCAGGGTTATAGGAAATAAGCAAGGCCTCCTCTCTAATTCTATTCCATCTAATAAAGGGGTCAAGCAAGGTTGTGTAGTGGCCCCTTCCCTCTTTGCCATTTACACTAATGATTTAATCAGTTATCTGGGACTGGTAGATACCCGCCCACCTTAGCTGATCGACATCTGTTAAGCTTTACTGTATGCGGATGATATGGTGCTATTATCCAGGATGCCAGTCAGCCTGAAAGGGGCGCTAAATCAATTTGGCCCTGCATTGTGATTTAAATCATTTGGAGATCAGTTGTAACAAAACTAAAATAATGGCCTTTGGCACTAAACCCAAGATCAAAGAATGGAGCATAAATGGCTATAAGCTACAGCAGGTAGCAGCTTATAAATACCTTGGAGTTATGATTCAATCTTCAGGCGCAAAAAGGGCCCATCATGAATATGCTGTGAATTCTGGTCGCAAATCGACCCAGGGCATTGTCAGATTTTTTTTATGCGAAAGGGGGGCAATATGTTCCAGTGGCCCTTAAACTGTATCTTGCCAAGACTGTGCCTCAACTGCTACCAAATGCTGTATTGTGGCTCCCCCCTTCTGCCATCCAGATCTGCAGCCTCATGCGTGGCGGGATTGCAGAGAGGGGCGGCATCCGGGTCGGACACCGCATCATCGAGATCAATGGGCAGAGCGGCGTGGCCATGCCGCACGAGAAGATCATCCAGATCCTCACGCAGGCCGTCAGCGAGGTGGGCTTGTTTTGTGGCTCCCGGACACGTCGGGGATTGAACCGGGAACCTTTTCTGTTGTTGAGCCATGGCCACTTCTGGGGGGTGGGGGGAGACAGCTGTGTGCGGCTGGCAGAGAGGTGGTGGCGATCCTGCTGTATCCAAAGTGGAAAAAGCAGTATTAGCTCAACTCGGCTGGCAAACAAAATAAGTTTAAGAATAACTTGTACTCCCATAATGGGAGGACCAGATGGCAGAGCCTCGAGTGCACTAGGTGAAGACTGAGCAGGCATCAGGAGGCATAGAAGGTCGAGAGTGGCAGAGAGTCTATACCAGGGGTGGCCAAACTGTGGCTCGGGAGCCACATGTGGCTCTTTAACACATATTGTGCGGCTCCTGGAAGGGCAGCTGGGGAAGTGAAGGGGAGGCTTGCCTCCACGATTGGTCTTCCCTTCCCCAGCCAGGGTTTCACTCTATGGGTAGGCTTGAGGTGGGGAGGGGGGAGCAGAGAAAGAAAGCAACTTTTCTCAAACCCCCCCCCCCCATGTCAGCTTGGAGAAGGCATTTGTCTCTTTAAATCCCTTCTCCTAGACAAGCCAGCTGGTGTGGGGGTGTAGGGATGTAGGGGGGTTGGAGAACACATTTAAAGTTAAAGTTGTTTTCTTTCCATCACTCCCTTCCTCCCTCCACATTTATTTGCTTTCTTTCCACACCTCTCTCTCTCTCTTTTTCCCCTTCCTCCCTCCCTCCCCTATCCATTTGCTTTCTTTCTACCTCTTAGACAAATATCATTAGCAAACAATTAAGTATCATTGGACCAATAAATATCATTATCAGTATCTGTTTTTACCCCTTAGGCTTTATTTTCGGCAGTCTCATCTAATGTTTGTTTTTTTAAAAAATAACAATTTTTTTAGGATATATTAATAAGTCAAACATATATCATTTTACTAACTTTCTTATATCCTTTTCTCCTAATTCTCCTAGTTCCCCACCCCTTCCGGCTTCCCACAGTGCTCCAACCTCCAGCCCATATCTTATAGTCCCCTCATTTCCCCCTAACTTGTTCATCAAATTCTACAGGTAACATATCTTTTAACTACTCAGTCTCATCTAATGTTTATTTATTTATATTAAATTTATACCCCGCCCTCCCCACAAATCAGGCTCAGGGTGGCTTCCAACATGACATATATACAGCTTAAAACACAATTATTAAAAACACTACAAATCAACAAGCATAAAGTGTTAAAAGTCACTTAAATGGCACATTTTCAATGGATTTCCATTTCCCAATGCTCTAAGGTGTTCTTCTGCTCGTAGTTTCCTTAAGGCAACAGCTCGATGGTGGCTCATGGGCCAGGTGCTGCAACAATCGGTCGATCTAATGATGGTCCAACAGCGGCGGCCCGTAATTGAATGCCTGGCGGAAGACCTCCGTCTTACAGGCCCTGTGGAACTGTGAGAGGTCCTGTAGGGCCGTGGTCTCCTCTGGGAGCTCGTTCCACCAGGTAAGGGCCACCACCGAAAAGGCCCCGGCCCTAGTGGCAGCTAGCCTGGCCTCCCTCGGGCCAGGAAGGGTCAACCGATTTTGATACCCAGACCGTAGTGCTCTCTGGGGTATATACGGGGAAAGGCGGTCCCGTAGGTATGTCGAACCCTGGCCATAAAGGGCTTTAAAGGTAAGGACCAGCACCTTGAAGCGGATTCAGTATGCTATTGGCAGCCAGTGCAGTGTCCTCAGCGCAGGCTGGATGTGCTCCCATCTAGGGAGACCCAACAACAGCCTGGCTGTGGCATTCTGCACCAGCTGAAGCCTCTGGATTTGGGACAAGGGCAGCCCCATGTAGAGAGTGTTACAGTAGTCTAGTCTCAAGGTGACCATTGCATGGATCACTGTCGCCAAGTTCAGCCAGTGCAGTGTCCTCAGCGCAGGCTGGATGTGCTCCCATCTAGGGAGACCCAACAACAGCCTGGCTGTGGCATTCTGCACTAGCTGCAGCTTCCAAATCTGTGACAAGGGTAGCCCCATGTAGAGAGTGTGCCTCCATAGTAAGGGAGGGATCCAGGCGCACTGTGAATAAAAAGCAAATTTGCATATTTTCCAATAAAAACCTGTGTGCAATACTTGTTCATGTCTTGCAGATCTGAAACATCTGACATTTATTCCATGTGGCTCTTACGTTAAGCAAGTTTGGCCACCCCTTATCTCATATTAAAAGGTAAAGGTTCCCTTGCTCGAAAGCCAGTCGAATCCGACTCTAGGCTTGCGTTGCTCATCTCCGTTTCAAAGCCGAAGAGCCAGCGCTGCCCGAAGACGTTTCCGTGGTCATGTGGCCGGCATGACTAAACACCAAGGTGCACGGAACGCTGTTACCTTCCCACCGAAGTGGTACCTATTTATCTACTTGCAATTTCTTGCTTTCGAACTGCTAGGTTGGCAGGAGTATCTGATATTAGGACTATTTAAATTTATGTGTGTGTTTTATTCCGTTTGTAAGCCACCCTGAGCCAACCTTGGCTGGGAGAGCGGGATATAAATCTAAATACATAAATAAATATACAATCATGGCCATGGCAGAGAATCACATAAAGGGAGGAGGAATTAGCCTGGCCCAGCAATTGAAAGCTTTTCAAATCCT
>NW_015172029.1:12138-24042 GCF_001447785.1 Gekko japonicus | reverse complement strand
CAGTTTTAAATGCAATCTGAGAATAAAGGGCCTTTGAAAGTTGGATTCTGGGGCTCTGTGTGCTGTGATTGACATGCAAGACTTGTCAAGGTGCTTATGATGAAGGGCAAAGGTTCTTCTCTTCCCTAGCAGGGGAAAAGGAGCAAGAATCCAGCAGCACCGTTTTGTTGTTCAGTCGCACAGTCGAGTTCGACTCTTCGCGACCCCATGGACCAGATCCCGTCAGGCCTTTCTGTCTTCCGCCGTCCTCTGAAGTTTGCTCAATTTCATGCCCGTTGCATCTATGACACTGTCTAACCATCTCACCCTTTGCCGTCCCCGTCTTCTTTGACCTTCAATCTTTCCCAGCATCAGGATCTTCTCCAGTGAGTGCTCCCTTCTCATTTGGTGGCCAAAGTATTTGAGCTTCAGTTTCATTATCTGGCCTTCCAGGGAACAGTCAGGGTAGATTACTAACCATCTCATCCTTTGCCGTCCCCGTCTTCTTTGGCCTTCAATCTTTCCCAGCATCAGGGTCTTCTCTAGTGAGTGCTCCCTTCTCATTTGGTGGCCAAAGTATTTGAGCTTCATTTTCATTATCTGGCCTTCCAGGGAACAGTCAGGGTTGATTTCTTTTAGGATTGACTGATTTGATCTTCTTGCAGTCCAAGGGACTCTCAAGAGTCTTCTCCAGCACCATAGTTCAAAAGAATCTATTCTTCGGCGCTCGGCCTTCCTTATAGTCCAACTCTCGCAGCCATACATGACTACTGGAAATACCATTGCTTTGACCATGCGGACTTTTGTTGGCAGGGTGATGTCTCTACTTTTTATCATGCTGTTGAGGTTTGCCATCGCTTTCCTCCCAAGGAGCAGGCGTCTTTTAATTTCATGGCTGCTGTCACAGTCTGCGGTGATCTGGGATCCCAGGAACGTGAAGTCTGTCACTACTTCCACGACTTCCCCTTCTGTTTGCTAAGGAGTGATGGGCCCGGATGCCATGATCTTAGTTTTTTTGATGTTGAGCTTCAAGCACCTTAAGGACTAACAAAATTTGTGGCAGGGTAGGAGTAGTGACTCACAAGCTCACCCCCTGCCACAAATGTTAGTCCTTAAAGTGCTGCTGGATTCTTGCCCTTTTCTCCTGCTAGACAGACAAACTCGGCTACCCATCCTGGTCTTCTCTTCCTTGTTTGACCCCTTCCTTGTCAGCCATTTGCACAGTGGGTCAATTGCCTTTTCACCCATTATCTGGAAGGCACATGGTTCCTGAGTGCCTTTCGGGGGTTTTCGTGTGTGTGTGGGGGGACATGTTTCAAGCCCCGAGGAATTGATAACAAATGGGCAATACCTATGTGGGGGTCCCATGGGTGTGCAAGATATATTCAAGTTGTACAGTTTAGGATCACTTTGGCACAGAAAATACCAAGGCAGGGTAGCACCGTATTGGTTCTTACCAGTGCCGTCAAGCCCTTATTGCTGAAAGGCAGGTCCAGGGTGTTCCTCCTTCCCCCAAAGGGGGGGAAAAAAGATCACACATATTAACCCAAATTCTGCACAGCCTCTGTTCTCTTATGCAGATGTGAATTTTTTTTCTCACCCTTCGCTTAAGTCTAGTATCCACCCTCTGCTCGATGGAAAGTGTTAGGCAGGGCTCAGAAACCAATCCCTGGAAACGTTCAGCTGTTTCTCAGACTTCTGAGGTTTCAACAGGGCTTTGAAATCCACACGCTTTGAAATGTGCCTTTGGAACTCGACCAGGTAACAGCGGCCAGGTTCACAGCATTCTAAAACACTCAAGAGCCATTAGCAGACAGGCTCCCAGTAATACTTACTGAGTTGCTTTGTATTATTCCCCCCCTCCCATACACACAACATGCATCCCTGGCGGATAAGAAGGTAAGGTCGAGAGACCACCAACTTGTCCAAATCCACCTCAGAGGCAGAACTTGAACCACAGACCTCCAGATTCAGAGTTTCTCAGCTCCACTATTTTACAGGCTTTTTTAAAAATTGAGTCCGATGCTCAGGAAATTCATTCTCGCACTCAGCAGTTGTTCTGGGCTGCTACAGAAGCTCAGTTGTGTCGCCCCACAGTTCCTACCCACCAGTATCCCAAAGAAGCATTTACTGAATATTTCAAATTTGGAAAGGGAGGGGGGTAAACCCCACCCCCACGCAACCAAGATTTCCCTGTTGACCACCACTCCCTCACCCACATTTCCTCCTCCCTGCGGCTGATCCAAAGGAGAGAAGGCATGACATATCAGAGATTTCTTTATTACAAAGCATACACTGTGCCTCACGAGTAGAGGGCTTTGCTGAGCGGACCTGAAGCTGTGCATCCTCCAGCTGGACGGGTGTTCACTAGAGACTGAAAATGAAGCTGGTAAAAAAACACAAAAAACAGCCCAAACTTTTTTTGGGGGGATTGCTTCACAGCTTAAAACAATGCATACAAAAAGGTCAACATCGTAGCCATCATACTGTTAAAAAGATTACAGGTAGTTGTGGTTCTTTCAGTTACACACGCCAAGGGAGGACTCCCTTTGAGCAGCCCACAGGATAGATCCAGCAAGAGAACGAGGGGGTGGCCAGAAACCACGGAAGGAACACTCGGCTCCCTGAGAGAACAGTGGCAGGGGGTGAGGGGAAAGTTTTCCTGGGCTCCCATTCCCCTCAGACTTCCCGCACCAGGCAGCAAGTGAAGCGGGACGGCTGCAGCGTTTGCAGAGAGCTTCGGCACCTTCCCTGTGTTCTAGGCCTCAGGAGAAACGGAAAAGGTGGCCAGATTTTCACCTGAGAAGGGGAGGTGTTGACCAACCTAGTTTTTGTGGCCTGATAAAAGGAGGCCGAGCTCAAATTACTCTGGAGGGTGGGAGGGAGAAGGCCTCAGAGGCCAAGGGGAAGGCACTCCATCTTCACCCTCGCATCAGAAACATCCCCTTGGCAAGAAACTCAAAAAGGCACAGGGCTGCAAAAGGCAAATTCGCCCAAATGTCCTCCCCCCCCACCCGCAGAGGATGCAAAAGTCTTTGCAGTTTTTTTGGAGGGGGATGTGGGAGGCACAATTCCACCCAACAGGGCAGGGGGGAGATGTAGCTGGGAGGGGGGGTGTCACAGGTCTGTGGCCGGCCCCCAATCATAACCGTAGTCCTGGTCCGATTCAGAGTCGTAGGCCTGAGCCTGCGTGAACTTCTTCCGGAGGGCTTCGTGTTCATATTCCCTGGCGAGGAGACACAAAGAGTGTGAATTCTGCAAGGCAATCTTGGGGATCGGTTTCTTGCACATACAAAACCTCAAGACTGCCCTTGGTTTATTTAAAAAAATCTGAACATTAGCTCTGTTGTACAAATAACCCTACGCATCATTAGCCCCAGTTTATTTACTCACTACCAATGTTCCCTCTAAGCTGTGGAGTCTTGTGAGCAAAAATTCTACTTTGTGAGCTACCGGCATTAAAGCTGTGAGCGAGCAATTTGGCTACTGCATACATTAGTTTGCTCTGGAGCCCTCCTTCCTGAGCCAAGGCAAAAATGTGTGAGCCAGAGGCTAAGAAACGGTGAGCTAGCTCACACTAACTCAGCTTAGAGGGAACACTGCTCACTACTCCAGAGGGCTGGGGGGGGGGGGTGGGACCTGGGAACCCTGCTCACTCCCCCAGGGGGCTGGGGGGGGGGGTTGGACCTTCCCTCCCCCCAACAGTTCCCTCATAAAACCATCCCTGCAAAGTAGGTCTAGGAAACAGGGAGGAACACGGTGGGGTTGGATGGCAGTGCTTGTGAAGCAACGCTATGCCGACCACTCCTACACGTTGGTGAGCGCAAGAAAGGTGCTTTCTCGAACAGGTCTGAGGTTACAGTCTTTTGAGAACTAAACCTGTACAGCGCCTTGGTCAATCTGGGCGGGCTTGCCAATAGCCACGGTCCTGCAGACAGCCTCTGGAAATTGCATGTGAAACTGCCTCCCCCCACACTAAGCTGCTGAGAGGATGCCACATGGCAGGTGGGGCAAGTAAAATGTGCCCCTGTTTGCAAGGCTGATACTGCACGGGGCAGCAGACAGAAGCGTAGAATGGGCCACCTCAGGGCAGCTGGTCTCTGCCCCCCTGCAAGTCTGTCAGGACGAGCCCAAACCAATGTTCCCTCTAAGCTGTGGAGTCTTGTGAGCAAAAAGTCTACTTTCTGAGCTACTGGCACTGAAGTTGTGAGCCAGCGATTTGGCTGCTGCATAAATTAGCTTGCTCTGGAGCCATCCTTCCTGAGCGAAGACAAAAATGTGTGAGCCGGTGGCTAAAAAACCGTGAGCTAGCTCACACTAACTCAGCTTAGAGGGAACACTGGCCCCAACCCCATCGATGTCACCTTGAGGGAGGTGAGACAAACGTGATGAAAAACCTGGGGAACCTGACATGTTCCTGTTATTCTTTTCCACCACGAAAGTCCCGCTCCAGAGCAGTGCCGCACGGTTAGAAGTGTTTGACCAGGCCGGGTTCAAATTTTCACTTGACATGAAACCCAGCAGATGATCCCAGCTCAGTTGCTTAGCCTACCCTACCTCACAGGGTTGTTGTGAGGATAAAAATGGAGAGGAGGAGCCGAGGACCATGCATGCTGCCCCAGACTCCTTTGGAGGAAGGGCAGGACACAAAAGGTAACAAAAGCAAGGGAAGATCCTCCTGCCCCAAAAGAGATCGTCCTTTCCTCCGGCAGCAACGCCAGGAAGGTTCCCCCACCTGGAAGGGGAGCTGGAGACCCATGCAGCTGCCTTGTACTGAATCAGTATTGCCGACACAGACTGGGGCGGGGGCTCAGGCGAAGGTCTTTCACATCACCTACTGCCTGGTCCTTTTACCTGGAGATGAACCTGGGACCTTCTGCATGCCAAGCATAACTTGTAGGGATCAAGTATAGAAGAGCCCTAGAGGTTATGGGTAATTGAGAGGAAAAATCCTATATATAAATCTCCATACTACAGGAGTTTTTAGAAATTTATAAGAGGATGTAAAAAAATTCTTGTCATATAATCTATACGCAATCTATATAATAATATTCTTATATTACGATCAAAGATCAGGAAATACCTTTAAATGTTACATATAGTTAACGGCAAAAATACAGCCAGACAGTTGATACCGATACAGATTAAAAAATTTAAATAAGGCAAAGGGAATTTTAAAATGTCCTAAGAAGTAATAGAAAAAGCCCAGCAGGAACTCATTAGCATAATAGACCCCACCCAACAGCAAAATCCTATTAGCATATTAGGCCACACCCCCATGTTACCAGAAGTGTGGTCATCCAGCCATACCCACCTTTTGCTTCTTATTCTGTGGACCTTGTTTGTTGTCAAAACCCAGGGCCTTTTTTTGTAGCAGGAACTCCTTTGCATGTTAGGCCACACACCCCTAATGTAGCCAATCCTAATGCGTTTCTGCTGTTGGGTGTGGCCTGTTATGCTAATGAGTCCCTCCTGGGCGTGGCCAACTTGGAAGCCAGCCGGAACTCCGTTCCTGTGCGTTCCTGCCCAAAAATAGCCCTGGTCTTCTGTCTGATTAGGAGGGCCATAGCACAAAACCTTGCAACCTTAGCAGTGGTTTCATTACAAATATCAGCTAAAAGAAGAGTAGGATAAAACTGGTTAGCCCTGCCTGGGTAGGCGACAATGATTGGAATAATGTATTTAGAACGAATCTCGTGATAAAATCGGCAAGATAAAAGAACGTGCTCAATTGTCTCGATCTGTCCAGAATTACAAGGACAGAGTTGACTTGCGTATGGGGCATGAGTGTCTCTCCCGTGCCAGAGTAAAAGCTCTGCGGTGCTGAGGGAGTTCTAACGAATAAAGGTAACCGGATGGAGCGAAACTTCGGTTTTTATTTCTCAGCACTAAAACGTGTGAGGCTCGTGCTCCGTCCATTTGGAGAGAGGTGTCCCATAATCTTTGTCTAACAATAGCTTTGGCTCCTTGAAATCCAAGGTGTTAAGAGGGCAGTGCTAGAGAAGCCTAGAAGTGCCAGTTTGTTTTCTGTTGCGTAATCCAGGGGCCATTTCCTGCAGGAGCGCACAGAAGCGGAGCTCCGGCAGTAAGGAGGCCAGGGGGCGGGCACATGCAACAAGCCCCGCCCCCTGCTCTCAGCAGCCCTCAGTTGGGCCATGAGGAGCAAGAAGCAGCCAGGTAAGTTGCAGAGCCCCCCCCCCAGTCTGCCTTCAGGTATAAGCTCTCCCTCCTCTGTGAGGACAGATCTGCACATTCCCACCCCCCAATAGCTAGCAATCCAAAACAGCCCAGTGGAGCCTGAGTGGTGGGTGTTGCCTTCTGACACACTTCCGGTGATTTCAGGGTGTGTGGCATATGCAAATAAGTTATGCTAATGAGCTCCTGCACCGCTTTTTCTACGAAATGACCCCTGGCGTAATATACATTTTAGAAACACCAAACATTTTTTTTTAATTGTCACATTTGTATTATCGACGCAGTTAAAACACTGCTGCCACTGATTTGTGCTGGTGACGCACTGAATAAACGTGACACGACCTGAGATGGCATGCCAAGGAGATGCTCTACCACTGAGCCACAGCCTTTCCCCTGATGGAAGCCTACCTGGTGTTATAGTCTTGTCTCCACTGTCCTTGGGGCTGCTGGTCACTGTCATGCTGAGACAGAGAAAGAAAGGGAACACAAGATGAAGAACCGTGACGGCCACGTTGGAAATGTTATGTCATTGTCATTTCCAAGCAGCCCAGCTGAAGTTAGCCAAGACTTAATGCCTGTTGAGACGAAAGAAACAAACTACTACCAGTGAGGTTATCTGGTGCATGTCGCATGCATATTTACGCATAAAGTCCCCTTGAGTTCACAGGGCTCCCTCCCCGGTAAGCATGCAAAGAACTACAGCCTTATTCATGATTTAAGACAGTACCTCCATGCGGTGCCGCTTCTGTTTCTGAACACTTCCATGTGCAAGTACATCATTCACTTATTACCAAACGTTTTCATCCCGCCTTGTTTCCCTCCCCCCAAATAAAAAGGAAACCCTGCAGGTAAAAACAAAACGCAAAAAGGAAAAAAAGGTTCTAAGCCCAGCATTCGCCTCCTTGCAGTCCTAGCTTTCTACTTGCAGGGCTGCTCGGTTCCCCATCTCTTGACGCCGCACAGCCTTCTCAAGAGTTCCATTTTATTCTGCGGTCTAGACTAAAGCCCAACATTTTAATTGGGTTTCATCTCTCTGCATGTCACCATCTCACATTTCTTAAGAAGACACATCGTTATGCTTTTTAAGTATTGCAGTTTTTTACAGCTGCACATTAACGGGCCAATGCGAGCCTCAACGGGAAGCAGAGACTCCTATGGGGTGGGCAGAGCCCCTTGCTTTCTCCTCGTCTTGTATGCAGGTTTTCTCTGATCCCTCCCAACCGCTGCTTAGATGAAAGCTTAATTCCTTTGACTCTTTCAAGTTCATGTACAGTTTCTAGGCAGAAAATAATTTGGGAATGTGCCCAGGAAGGGGGGGGGGAGGAAATAAATTGGCATATCTTTAATTACCCAGGACTTCTGAGTCAGAATCAGCTCTCGGGCTGGTGACCCCTGCACTAGGCTCTGCTTATTGTTGCTTCAGCAGACTACCTCGGCGAACCCCCGGAGTCAGGAATGATCATGGATTGCTGGGGGGGGGTGTCCCCCGCCTACTGCGATCACAGAAGCCAGAGGAATTGCTGAATGCCAGGAAAGCAAATTGTTCTTTGACTGATGTTTACAGTAAAAATGTGCACAGGCGGGCCAAAGGGCCGGGGGGAAAGACTGACCTAAATTATGCACACCCAGCAAAATTGCATCGTTATGAAGATCTGATTCGCAGGGCTGGGGAAATCTGGTATGACGGTTCTACCGAGACTGTGTTTTACAAACAGCAGAAAACGGCAAGCAACTGCAGGAGAGACCGGACTCTGGCTGGAGACCACAGGCCCCTGACAATGGCTCTCTGCAGTGCGGTCCAGCAATCATCCACACGGTGCCGGGCGGTGCCCACTTGCTTCTTGCGCTATGGGGATAAAACCCGAGGCATCTCAAATGGAAGAGAAAACAACAGGATGCTTCGGGGTCACCCCCACCTAGCTGACAGGACTAGCAAAGCAATCCAGTCATCCTGGGCAGACGCATGCCAGCCAGCCATGTGCCCTCAGCACTGGTGGTGCCAACAGATGTCTCCAGGCCTGGCAAATGTTCCTGGGGGCCACATGCGGACAACAAACCCTCCCTCCTTCCTTTGGAGACTGTTTCGGTGCAGAGGCTCTGCTGGGCTTCAAAGAGATGGTTCCAGCGTTTATTCCACATCTCCTCAAGAGTCGGAGGTGCATCAGCCATTTGGAAGAACCTGCCTCCATGACAGATGATGCTTGGCATGGACAGAGGGTTGCCAGGCAGTGTCTGGCAACCAGTGGGGAAGGTTGCAGGGGGCCAGTATCCCAAGGAAAAAAAACTGAGAAGAAAAATAAGGCTTTGGCTGCTTACCAGAAGTTCTGACCATACAGTTCCTGGAACTAACAAGGGTAGCTCTAGCAACCATCAGAAACTCTATGGTAACATCACCATAGAGTTTCTGGCAATTGCTAGAGCTACCCTTATAGCTTCTGGGTAACTCTAGGAACAGGGAAGGAATTCTGTGGTCAGAACTTCTGGAAAGTAGACGAGGCCTTATTTTTGGTTTTTAATTTTTCTCCCCAGGACGATCACCACCATCCCTCTGGCCCTAGTTTCTGCCCACTGATCAGAGGAGCACTGGCAGATGGGACTAACATCTGCTGGAGGTCTCCATCACAAGTGGGCCAGTTGGAACCTTACATGGAACCCGATTACTGTTTTGAGACTGGCCACACACCCACGGCAGCCATTTTGTGGCAACGTCCGCTACCCTACCTCAGCATTCCTAATGTGCCCACAGGTTCAACGAGGTTGGCAATTCCCACTGTGTGGTCGTCAGGGCTTTGTTTCTCCTTACCCGGTCAATGGGGTACGCCAGAGCAGCTGCCACCCGCTCACTCAAGTCCAACTCGTGGCTTTGCTCGGCGGGCTCCGAAGAGCGAGCCAGGGCCTGTTCCTCGTAGGGCTCGTCGAGCTCCTGGTCTGTGTACGCCTCGCCCTCCCCGTCCGTTTCATCGTAGTCGCTGTTGGCCTGGCTGTCGCAGGTGAGGTAGCCGGAACCGCCAGTAGGGGGCTGACTTAACAGGTCTAAGCCTTCCACAGCCGGAGACTCCACCTGCAGAAACAGGGAAAGCGTTTCAATGGCAAGATGGAAGACATCTCTGATGACGCTGTGTAGCAAAGTGATCACAAAGAAAGGGGGGAACAGTTGAGACCTTGTCAGGCTCGGGTTGATTGATCATAGGTAGCTGTTTTATCGCCAATCAAGAGTCCCTGATGTATCTTCCCCTGCTTTATCCTGGCTTACCCTTTTCCTCCTCAGAGTGTATTTTAGTGGTTTTATCTTTACCCTCGCCCGCCACAGCATTCCTAAGGGGAGGGGAGTGAGAGTGAGTAGACGGCTTGCTGTTATAATTCTTCTATGGAGCCCCAACCAAGACATCGTTTCACAGGGGAAGATGTCCTTGGAGAAACATCTTTGATTAGCTAGAGGAGGGCCCTAATTCCTATGGTCTGAGTAGATTGTAATGGGCCGTCCGGCCAGGCGGTGGCAGTGCTGCGCTCCAACATCAAGCCACGCCGAGGGAAAAATGCCGTTGGAACACGTCTGACCTTACAGCTGAACAAACTCCCCGTCGGCTGCGAAGGTGTGTGATTTAAAAAAGATTATATGTTGTCCTCCCTTACCCCTTGAATCATTGTTAGTCCCGTGTGTATTTGAGTAACTGTAAATCGCTCAGAGCCAGCAAGCTCTGCAGGATTGAGCGATTAATGAATTGAAATATTATTATTATTATTGCTGACGTGTATGAATGGAATGTGTGATTGTAACTATATGCACCTTTCCCGCCTTTCCACCTCAGTTCTGACAAAAGAAGTCATTCCCTAAACATCTCATATCTTCTAATAAAACTTTCAATCAAGAAAGGGTGTGCGAAGAGTGATTTGAACGGGGCTCTGACAGACCTGCTAACAACCTTTTGGGAACCAACGAGACCTGGTAACAACCCATTTAACACTCAGCCACAAACTCAAGGTTGTCCGTCAACAATGTGGGTCCCGTAATCCTGACTTGACCTTAGAGGCTGGTTGTCGGCGATACATACTCTGAACATTTGAATTGTGCCCCAAGAATGCTAAATTATTTTCTTTATTATTAGTTGGATTAACAACAAGCAAGAGGTCACAATTCAGTGATTTCCCAGGTGTTACCAGATTTTGGAGGGTTTTTTTTTACCGGGGGGGGGGGGGGGGGGGCTCAGTTTCTAGTAACACCATAAGATTCCATCAACATTAGTAATCCACATTTTCTTTTCCATGTCAGTAATTGAAGGGCACATCAATGGTGCAAAAAACACAAACAAAAATTCTACCCTCCTTCTATTTAAAACATTGCCCTGCCCGGTCACCTAGAGGTGATCCTTTGCTCGTCACAGGTAACTAGGCTATTATCCCGTCCTTCCTCCAAAGATCTCAGAGCAGCAATACGTGGTTCTCCTTTCCTCCATTTTACCCTCACGACCACCCTGTGAAGTAGGCTAGGCTAAGAGAGGGTGGCTGGCCCCACTGGTGGACCTCCTGATGGCACTGGTATTTCTGGCCACTCTGTGATACAGAGTGTTGGGCTGGATGGGACTTTGGCCTGATCCAACATTGGTGTCTCTTATGTTCTGATGTCACCCAGTGCGTTTCAGGGCTGACTGGAGAGCTGAACCCAGCTCTCCCCACTTAACGCCCAAATGCTCTAACTACACTAGCACAATCACTTCTTGTACGCCTAATATAATACACTCTTTATGTTGCTTTTTAAACTATACCATGGTGTGACAGGCAGAGCACACAAAAATGTATGCCAGAGACACACAGTCGCCAACCAGACCGGTGCTGGGAAAAGATGTGATAGGGAGAGACGGTTACAAGTCAGGTTCTGAAGGTTGTAAGAAGGGCTAATCTAAAAGGAGCACGATGTACAGCTATGAGGAGATATCCGATCTTTAGGATAAGATTCCTTGTTGAGAGAGCTGTGTGTACCATGTACCAAAGAGTTACCAAACTGGCCTGAGAGAACTTTTTTCTGAGACATGCACTGTAGAAAACCTAACACCCTATAACTCCTGGTTGAGTGCTCATATTCACCTCAGGTTGTGTGTGTTTTTCTTGTTCACTTTTTGAAAGCAAACCACCTCAGCCTGTCAATTTTACCTCAGTTATCAATCCAGGCCAGGGTAGGTTAAGAACATAAGAGAAGCCAATGTTGGATCAGGCCAATGGCCCATCCAGTCCAACACTGTCACACAGTGGCCAAAAATACCAGGTGATATCAGGAGGTCCAGCAGTGGGGCCAGGACACTAGCAGCCCTCACACTATTGAACCCCCAAGCACCAAAAATACAGAGCATCACTTGCCCCGGAGTCCCTATCTATACCTTGTGGCTAATAGCCACCGATGGACCTCAGCTCCATATGCACATTCTCTGGTTTCTGGGCAAAACTCTATGGTAAAACCAGCTTCTAACAATAGAGTTTTGCCCAAAAACCAGAGCGTTGCCCCCCGACATGACCAACACGCCGACGTCACTTCCGGATGATGTAGGCATGTTGTGTTATTTCCGATGATGTCACGGGGGGGCGGGCTTTCCACCCACTGGCCAGCTGACTGGTGGCGGGCAGGAGCCCAAAGAACCAGGGGACCACCCGCCTTCAACTGGGGAAAAGCAACCCTAGATCCAACATGCATCTGAAACATGTTTAAAGGTAAAGGTTTCCCTTGCTCGAAAGCCAGTC
>NW_015172029.1:10417-11947 GCF_001447785.1 Gekko japonicus | reverse complement strand
GATCGGGAAGTACTGCACATAGTTGAGACGCTCCACGGCTGCCGGAGTGATGTCCAGCAAGGCATGCTTCTCCTGAAAGGGGGAAATTCGGTCACGTCGGCCCGTCATCAAGGCATACGTGCCCCGAATTAGAACTGGAATGTCACGCTTCACTCCAGAACACGGGAGAATTAAGCGTTACCCACACTCCTGGGGTTCTGCACAAGTCCCTGTTCTGGATGTACCCTCCTGATTAGGCAAACTGAGACTAGATACCCACCAAGCAACCTCCTCCAAGGGTGAATCGTTCTGCTGCATGCCCAGCGCTGCTAAGTTACCTCCAGTTACCAGAGGGTGGCAGGAAGGAGGCAAAGCCAGAGTTGCCAATCATGCAGAGACACAACAGGCAGCCTCCTTATTGGATACAGAGGCTGGCTTTCTGCAAGACCGGCAGCCAAGACCAGGTCTTACCTTTCTCACTGCTAATCACATCTCCTCCTACTTCCCACAAGAGGGCTCCTCTGTTATATATCCTCCAGTGGCCCCCTCCCTCCAATCTCCCTTCATCTCCCCCCACACACTTTTTAAATAAAAGCCCTCTTTTCCAAGTGGCGTTTATGTCCCTCTGATCTGAAGCCTGCGAGATTATGGGTGATCACAACAGTTACGACAGAGTGTAAAGGAACCGGCATTCAATACATCTCCTTTAATTGAGCTTGCTGATTCTCTGAATTTCGGGTTGCCAGCTCTGGGGTTGTGAAATCCCTGGAGATTTGGAGGTGGAGACATGGGGTGGGTAGAATCTGGAGAGGGGAAGACCCTCAGCAGGGTAGAATGCCACAGAGCCCACCCTCCAAAGCCTCCAATTTCTCCAGGGGAGCTGATCCCCTTTAGTCTGGAGTGTAGTTGTAATAATTCCAGAGGATCTTCGGGCCCCACCTGCAGGCTGGGAACCCAACTTCCTAAACATTTCAATGTTAAGTGAAAATGATTGGCTACTTTTAACTCCAGCCTCAATTAAGGCTGAGAAAGCCATCTAGGGCAGGGGTGTCAAACATAAGGCCCGGGGGCCGGTTCTGGCTCGTCCAGGCCTCTTATGCGGCCTGCAAACAACTGATTGAAGTAGGGTTGCTAAGTGTTACCTGTATCCGGAGCGGGGGACTCCCGGCTTGCTCCGGGAGCACGCGTGCCGCACGCACATCACCCGGAAGTGACGTGATGGCGCTGGGCACGCTGGGGGCGGGGCCACGACCATCCAAGGGGAAAACAAGCCTAGATTGAAGGGAGGGAGGGGGCAGAGCCACTCCATTATGGCTTTAACACAGCAGAACAAGCATTGTTGGGGGCATCTAGCACCGCACTGCTGCCTCTCCAGTCCGCCTCTGTGGGTTTTCCTCTGAACCCCCCTCCCACCCCAGGGGGCCTTGCTGTAAGGACATACCAACTCGGAGCTTACCAGCTGCTGTCCTTTATACAGTTTCTATCTCCAGTCCCTGGCATTAGCGTTTTACGGAACACATTGCCTGGCCCGACAAAAGAGATATTTATGTC
>NW_015172029.1:7604-10161 GCF_001447785.1 Gekko japonicus | reverse complement strand
TTAAGGCTGAGAAAGCCATCTAGGGCAGGGGTGTCAAACATAAGGCCCGGGGGCCGGTTCTGGCTCGTCCAGGCCTCTTATGCGGCCTGCAAACAACTGATTGAAGTAGGGTTGCTAAGTGTTACCTGTATCCGGAGCGGGGGACTCCCGGCTTGCTCCGGGAGCACGCGTGCCGCACGCACATCACCCGGAAGTGACGTGATGGCGCTGGGCACGCTGGGGGCGGGGCCACGACCATCCAAGGGGAAAACAAGCCTAGATTGAAGGGAGGGAGGGGGCAGAGCCACTCCATTATGGCTTTAGCACAGCAGAACAAGCATTGTTGGGGGCATCTAGCACCGCACTGCTGCCTCTCCAGTCCGCCTCTGTGGGTTTTCCTCTGAACCCCCCTCCCACCCCAGGGGGCCTTGCTGTAAGGACATACCAACTCACACCAACTTGGAGCTTACCAGCTGCTGTCCTTTATACAGTTTCTATCTCGAGTCCCTGGCATTAGTGTTTTACGGAACACATTGCCCGGCCCGACAAAGAGATAGTTATGTCAGATCCGGCCCTCATAACAAATGAGTTTGACACCCCTGATCTAGGGGTTGCAGCGGAAGCTTCTAGGGACGAGAAATCGAGGAGGAGGAGGTTTGGGCAAGGAAAGGGCTTTTCCCTCAAACATCTACACCTATTGACTGACAAAGCATCGGATCCAATAATAAAAGAATGAAACTGTTTTACTTTTGCTCCGGTAAGTTGTTTTATTTATTTTTTTAATGGAACTGGAATTCGGCAAGGAGGGAGAAAGAAAAACAGGGATTTCTTTTCCCTAAAGGAAAAGCAGTTGTGAGCTTCTCCCTTATATTTGGAAAAAAAAACATGCTTAATGCTTCGCCCGGCGCCAACCTGTCTTGTATTACTGCGTTTGCGAAGGGGTAAGAGGCAGCAGGGATTCAGGGGTGAGGGGAAAGCACTCTGTGCAGGCTTGTGGCCGGGATTTTGTGGCTTGTGGGGCAAATTTTTGCCTCATCTCTCCCCCCCCTGCCCCCCCGTCGGTCCCGCTTTGGTTTCACTCCGTGGGTGCCCCTTTTTTAAAAAGTTTTTAGAAGGAAATCTTGTGGGGGCAGAGCCCCTAATAACCCCACTGTAGTTACGGGCCTGACTCTGTGCTTGCTCAGAAGTACTTTTTCCTCCTGCAAACAGACATGGAATCGCAAACAAATTTGCCAGCTAAGCTTTGGCGAGGTGTTGCACAAAACTAAGCAAGAGTCAGATTTATTTGTTTACTTCAATTATATCCCTCCATTCTCCCCCACGGGGACCCAAAGCGGCAAACGTGATTCTCCTCTCTGCCATGTTATCCTCCCAACAACCCTCTGAGGTAGGTTAGGCTGAGAGAGTGTGACTGGCCCAGGGTAACCCAGCTGGCTTCCATGGCAGAGTGGGGATTCAAACCTGGGTCCCCCAGATCTGAGTTTGACACTCTAACCACTACACACCATGCTGGCTCTCCAGATCCTTGAGAGGTAAGTCATGTTAGTCCGTTGTGGCAAAACCAAAAAAGGAATTTTGTGCCGCCTTGAAGGCTAACCAATTTCTGGTAGCATAAACTTGAGTCTCAGTGAGAAATGGGGACTACTGGATGACGTAAATAAAATAAACACATAGAACTCACTTTGTCAGCGGCATAAAATGAGTCCTCAACCAGCAGACACAGCGACACACAAAGAAAACACTATGACACGCAAATGGTGCCGTTTGTGACACAGAGGAGCAAGGCTCAACAGTATCATCGACAACAGCTGTAGGTTATCGCGTTAAGCTCCAGCGAATATGATTAAGTCTATTGTTAACTCCTCATTCCACCAATTATGTATTCAGCGTCCCTTTATGCGACACTAAATCGGTTATTCTCTGAGGCACCACAAAACTCTGTGTAGAGGAAGGACGGAAATTGCAAAACGCGTTCAACATACTTTCTGCCTCCGAGCCGTGATCCTTTAATACGAAAGGATCTGGGGGGGTGGGGGAAGCCGTGTCTCATGAAACGCAAGTTCAATTTCCTGCAAACCGATCTTTTGCTGCTTAGGAGCTCAAGTGGGGAAGGGAGGCAAAATTGTGCTCTGCCTTGGGAGGTGGGGGCGGGAGGGGGTGCCTCGGGACTCACAGACACGTCGGACGTAGATTGAAATCTGTGCATAATAAGAAGTCCAGCAGCGGCCATGAGGTGCATTCCACCCAGCAGCTACCAATGCCTTCAAGCAGAGAATGAACACGGGTCAGTGTTGTGACTTCGGATTTTGCAGGAAGGCTATTTTTGGGCAGGAAGGCACAGGAACGGAGTTCTGGCTGGCTCCCGAGTTGGCCACGCCCAGCAGGAACTCATTAGCATAATAGGCCACACCCAACAGCAGAAATTCATTAGGATTGGCTACATTAGGGATGTGTGGCCTAACATGCAAAGGAGTTCCTGCTACAAAAAAAGCCCTGGGTTTTGACAACAAGGTAAACAGAATAACAAGCAAAAGGTGGGTGTGGCTGGATAACCACACTTCTGGTAACATGGGGGTGC
>NW_015172029.1:5849-7329 GCF_001447785.1 Gekko japonicus | reverse complement strand
GCGATCACACAGTCAACATCTGCCTCCCGTCCCCAGCCACTGCTTTCCGGCTCAAAACCGCTTTAACCCGGAGTATTTTGATACCAGGTCCCCAAGTGGTGTTTTCCTGATTCTCCGGTTCCAGCCGCACTTTCCCCCTGTGTGATCGCTCCTCCGGTGTCGAGCCACTTCCAGTTTAAACCCCCCCTCCCCGCTCGAAAGCTGCCCGAGACTTCCACTTTTCTCCCACCATTTTTTTAAAGCATTGGCGGTGTGCGCATAGGCGGAGGTCCGCCACCGCATTATTAAAAACAATGTTTAAACGGTGCCTAGTTTTAGTGTTTAGACGAGTTCGGGATCTCATGGAGGCCATTTTCGGGGTCAACGTTTAAAGGGAAGTGTTCCTTTAAAGTTTAAAGGGAAGTGTTACAGCAGTCAGGTTGAAGTGGAAATCGCTGTTCCGCGCACGCGCGAAAATTTTAGTTCTACAGATGGCTGCCTGTGCGCATGCCCAAACTGAGAGAGAGAGAGAAACAACACCAACGCACACTCCTGCGTGTGGACGGCAGGGAGTTATGTAGCTGCGCAGCAATCCGGAGCAAGGAGGTGAGTGTGATCGCGATTCTCCAGGTTAAAAAAGACTGCAATGGAGCCGGAGCAATTTAAACCGCTCCCAGCATGCCGTCTGACCGCACCCTCTGTGTAGCGACCCTGGACTTCCTTGGGGGTCTCCCTTCCAAGGACCAACCAGGCCAACCCTGCTTAGCTTCTGAGATTTGACAAGACGGAGCCAGCCTGGGTCATGCAGGCCAGGGCCTAATAACTGTGCAGCTGTCGAGTGACAACTGATTTATGGTGACCACGCAGGTCTTTCAAGGCAAGAGAGGAACCACAGTGGGTTTGCCATGGCCTGTCTCTGCGCAGCAACTCTGGACGTCCTTGCTGGCCTCCCATCCAAGTACTCTCCCTGTATGCCCACGGAAGAGCATCACGCTCAGCAGGGGTCGTTTCGTAGAAAAAGAGCTAGGAGAACTCATTAGCATAACTCATTAGCATATGCCACACCCCCTGACATCACCGGAAGTGTGTCATAAGGCCACACCCCCTGACATCACCGGGCGTGTGTCATAAGGCCACACACCCCGCCCCCAACGGTCCCGGCCGCCGCCGCAGGCCTTGCAGCTCCACTGCCGAGCCCCATGAGGGGCCCGGCGGTGGACCTGCAAGGCCGGTGGGAGTGCGAGGAAGCCCCGTGAAGGCCCTCCTTGGCCCCAGGCAGGCAGGGGTGGGGAGAGGCAGGGAGGAAGCAACTTACCCTCCCTCTTCTCCTGCCTCCTCCTGGCTGAATGAGGGCCGGAAGCAGGGGGGGGGGCTTCATCAGGCGGGGCTTCTCTCCTGGCTGAATGAGGGCCGGAAGCAGGGGGTGGGGCTTCGTCATGTGCCCCGCCTCCCCGTACCTCACCCGGGGGAACTGCGATCCCCCACGATCCCCCCCGAAATG
>NW_015172029.1:5592-5732 GCF_001447785.1 Gekko japonicus | reverse complement strand
GTGGAATGCTATGCCAGAAGACATCCATGCCCTTGGGCAAGCTGTAGTTCTGGCTGCTACTTCTAGAAATTAAACTGGCTTGCTCCTAATTCAAGTACTTGCTATGGAACTGGAAGTAAGTTTAAATTATTCAAGTAAAA
>NW_015172029.1:5287-5404 GCF_001447785.1 Gekko japonicus | reverse complement strand
CCCCGGAAGTGTGTCCTAAGGCCCCAACCCCTGACATCACCAGGCGTGTGTCATAAGGCCACACACCCCGCCCCCAACGGTCCCGGCCGCCGCCGGCCTTGCACCTCCACTGCCGAG
>NW_015172029.1:4487-4634 GCF_001447785.1 Gekko japonicus | reverse complement strand
AAGGCAGAGATGTCCCGTCGGGCCTTCGATTGAGGACAGCAATGGGGGTAGCCTTTGGCACTCTCACACAAGCCCCCAACCATTGTATCTCCCCCCCCTCCCGGGAGGCTGGGGTGCTGGAGTGTTTTCTGCCAACTTATATATGCT
>NW_015172029.1:4167-4296 GCF_001447785.1 Gekko japonicus | reverse complement strand
CTCCCGAGTTGGCCACGCCCAGCAGGAACTCATTAGCATAATAGGCCACACCCAACAGCAGAAACTCATTAGGATTGGCTACGTTAGGGGTGTGTGGCCTAACATGCAAAGGGTTCCTGCTACAAAAAA
>NW_015172029.1:0-4056 GCF_001447785.1 Gekko japonicus | reverse complement strand
TAATATGCTAATGTGCTGCTCTGTTAGGGGTGTGGCCTAATATGCTAATGAGTTACTGCTGTTGGGTGTGGCCTAATATGCTAATGAGTTACTGCTGTTGGGTGTGGCCTGTTATGCTAATGAGTTCCTGCTGTGCTTTTTCTACCAAAAAAGAGGCCCTGATTAAAATAAATAAATAGCCAGGGCTGACCCGGCTTAGTCTTCGAGATCCAGGGGTCATTTCATAGAAAAAGAGCTAGGGGAACTCATTAGCATAACTCATTAGCATATGCCACACCCCCTGACATCAGGGGCCCCGGCGGTGGACCTGCAAGGCCGGCGGGAGTGCGAGGAAGCCCCGCGAAGGCCCTCCCTGGCCCCAGGCAGGCAGGGGTGGGGAGAGGCGGAGAGGAAGCCACTTACCCTCCCTCTTCTCCTGCCTCCTCCTGGCTGAATGAGGGCTGGAAGCAGGGGGCGGGGCTTCGTCATGTGCCCCGCCCCCTGTACCTCACCCAGGGGAACTGTGTTCCCCCACGTTCCCCCCCAAAATGACCTCTGCCGAGATCGGATGAGATCAGGCTGGCCTGGGGCCACCCAGGTCGGGGTGAAGATGAACAGAGGCGGTTTTGCCATGGCCTGCCTCTGCATAGCAACCCTGGACTTCCTTGGCAGGCTTCCATCCATTCAAGTGCTGACGACTACTTCGCTTCTGAGATATGACGAGATCGGGCTAGCCTGGTCCATCGAGGTCAGGGCTCCTCCCTTCTACCCCGTGCATTTAAGGAAACCAAGTCTCCCACCTGCTCTGCGATTTGCCGCACCGAGTCCAACTTGATGACTTTGGCAGATCCTCCTTCTCTGGAGACACTCCCTAACAAGAAAGAGAGAAGAGAACGCTTCAGCATATACAGCCCTGCAGGTGAGGAACTCTGCAAAACGGTCCCTGGGTTCCTTGGGGAAATGGGGAGGGGGGGGTGTCACCGATGCGTAGCTTGGGGTCAAGGGAACACCCACCGGCGATCTCAAACTGATCCGGCATCTCAGCACTCAACTTCTGCATGGCGATGTCAGCGATGGGGCCCAAAATCACCACGGGCCGTTTAAAGGTTGCTGCGGGGAAGGAGACGGTACACAAGAGAGGTCAGCCATGAACCTTCTGGCTCCTTCAAAACAAGATTACGTTTCTAGCCCATATGGAGGGAGGAGCGAGAAAAAACATCAGAAGAGCCCTGCTGGATCAGACCAACAGTCCCTCTAGTCCAGCATCCTGTCTCACACAGTAGCCAACCAGTTCCTCTGGAGGGCCAATGACAGGGCACAGAGGCCAAGGCCTTCATAAAAACATCAGAAGAGCCCTGCTGGATCAGACCAGTGGTCCATCTACTCCAGCATCCTGTCTCACACAGTAGCCAACCAGTTCCTCTGGACGGGCCAACAGCAAGTTGCCTCCTGGCTCTGGGATTCAGAGGATTAGTGCTTCTGAAAGTGGAGGTTCCCCTAAGTCACCATGGCTAGTAGCCACGGATAGACTTATCCTCCATGAATCTAATCCCCATTTACAGCTGTTTATTCCCATGGCCATCATCAACACATCCTTTGGCAGCAAATTCCACATTTTAATCACTCTCTGTGTAAAGTAGTATTTCCTTTTGTCCATCGTGAACCTACTGCCCATCAGCTTCATGAGATGCCCTCGAGGTCTAGTATTTTGGGAGAGGGAGAAAAAAGTTCTCTTTGTCAACTCTCTCCACCCCGAGCATAATTTTATAAACCTTTCTCATGCCCCTCCTTAGTTGTTCCTTTTCTAAACTGAAAAGTCCCAGACGCTTCAGCCTTAAAGGTGCTCCAACTCCCTAGTCATCTTGGTTGCCCTCCTGAAAGCTCCCAAGAGGCACCTCTCCTCTTTTCCCAAACTAAAAGGGGAGCAGATACAACCTCCTTGTCTCTTGGCTGGAGGTAAAGTCCTTACACAACCAGAACTCTTGCATCGTCTGCTGGTTTCTGTACCCCAAAGCAACTTCCACAATACAAAGGAATTTTAAGGAATGCATATTTTGCAACAGGAGAAGGAAGAGGAGGAGATTTGATTTATAGGAGTCTCAGAGCTGCTTACAAACTCCTTTCCCTCCCCCTCCTAACAACAGACACCCTGTGAGGTAGGTGGGGCTGAGAGAGCTCTGACAGGAACTGCTCTTTTTCAAGAACAGCTGTGACAGAACTATGGCTTGCCCAAGGTCATCCAGCAGGTGCGAGTGGAGGCGTGGGGAATCAAACCCGGTTCCCCCAGATTAGAGTCCGCGCACTTAACCACTACACCAAACTGGCGTATAACACCTGCAGATTTCAAGTGGAATTCGTGGCCTCTTCAAAGCTATTTCTCCACTATGACGGCTGGACTTCTCCCTCCTACTGTTACCCCCCCCTTGGAGCCCCCACCTTCCTTGAGCATGACCCTCTCGTAGGGCGGGTAGTGGCCTTGCTTGGTGAGGAGAGAGAGGTCCTCCCGGCTCTTCCGCAGGGTCTTCTTGGCCCCCCGCAAGCCCCGCAGCTTCCAGAACTCGGCACGGGCCCCCGAGGAACTGAAGGAGCCAGATGTGGCTTTCAGGACGCCCTCCAGACTGGCGATCTGCTCCGCTCTGGAACGCAAGCCAAGAGCGTTGGATGGGGGTGGGGGAGCCCAAACTTGAGGGCCCCCAGACATACCAAACAAGGCACAAAACAGAGAAAGGCAGAAGAGCCTAGCAAAATCCCCCAGCTTTCATTAAAAGAAAATTAGAAAGGGAGGAGGAGGAAGACACTGGATTTATACCCCGCCCTTCACTACCCAAAGGCGACTCACAGCGGCTTACATTCTCCTTTCCCTTCCCCTCCTCACAACAGACACTGTGTGAGCAGTGTTCCCTCTAAGCTGAATTAGTCAACACTGATGACAATATAACTGATTCAGTGGTAATAGTCTTATATGTTGCCATTTTTATACGAAGCAATATACTGTAACCTTGGTATATTTTAATATGTGATCAATTTTTATGTTTAGCTCTTTTATGCATTTGCTCAATGTTCTCCCTTTTATAACGCCAAATAACAGGGCTATTTTTGGGCAGGAACGCACAGGAACAGAGTTCCGGTTGGCTCCCAAGTTGGCCACTCATTAGCATAATAGGCCACACCCAACAGCAGGAACTCATTAGGATTGGCTACATTAGAGGTGTGCGGCCTAACACGCAAAGGCGTTCCTGCTACAAAAAAAGGCCCTGGGTTTTGACAACAAACAAGGGAAACAGAATAACAAGCAAAAGGTGGGTGTGGCTGGATGAGCACACTTCTGGTAACATGTGGGTGCGGCCTAATGTGCCAATGAGCTGTGCTGTCAGGGGTGTGGCCCAATATGCTAATGAGTTCCTGCTGTTGGGTGTGGCCTATTATGCTAATGAGTTCCTGCTGGGCTTTTTCTACAAAAAGAGCCCTGCCAATAAAGATATGATGATGATGAGCTGGGTTAGTGTGAGCTGGCTCACAGTTTTTTAGCCTCCGGCTCACACCTTTTCATCTTCGCCCAGGGAGGGTGGCTCCAGAGCAAACTGATTCATGCGGCAGCCCAATCGCTCGCTCACACAGCTTTAGTGCCGGTAACTCGCAAAGTAGAATTTTTGCTCACCGGACTCCGCAGCTTAGAGGGGAGCATTCCGGAGCCCTCTCCCCCCCCCAACACCACCCCCATACCTGTTCTTATTTGGGATGATGCCTTTATCCAGCTCCTGAAGCTCCTTTCCCATCCGTACGGCCAGCCAGCTCCCCATTTTGCCCCGGTACAAGGTGTCCAGCACATGGAAGACCTCGCCGCGGGTGAAGCTCAGCCCAGAAGGGGCATCCTTCTCGAAGTCGAAGTGGGTGCGGATGTAGAAGGAATCCCCCACGCTGGACTTGATCATCTTCCTGTAGACTAGGGAAGGAGATGGCGTTCTAAGGCCTGAAGCACACGGACCGCACGGAATGCCTCGCGACATACTTGCCCTCGCACCCGTTAAGGTGCCACATTCCCATCACCGAAGTGTAGTATGAATGGGAATATAAAGA
>NW_015172028.1:760448-772178 GCF_001447785.1 Gekko japonicus | reverse complement strand
TTCCAACTCTAGCATTCTATGATTCTATGTCCCCCCTGATCACCAGTGGAGGATGAGGGGATGGGGTTGCCAGATCCAGGTTGGGAAACTCCTGGAGATTTGGGGATGGAGCCTGGGGAGGCCAGGGACCTCAGTGGGGTACAATGCCATAGAGTCTGCCCTCCAAAGCATCCATTTTCTGCAGGGGGGCTGATCTCTGTAGTCTGGAGATGAGCTGTAATTCTGGGGGACCCCCAGGTCCCACCTGGAGGCTGGCATCCCTATTCAGTTTTAGTTCTAAGCAAGCCCTCTTGCGAACTACATTCTCAGTTGGACTCATTAGGCCTGTGCTCATAAATTCATTGGGGAAAATCAAAGTTTATAATTTAAATCGGCTGTCCTGCCATCTATATGTCCATAGTGGCTTTTGTTTCCTGTGCTAAATATTGCTATATTGCTATGTCTTTTGATTTCCAATCGACAACCAAAGTAATATATAGACATAGGCAAATAAAATCCCTAGATGTCCATTGAATGACTATCCGGTTGAACTCCGCTGAGTTTCCCACACACCCTGCTTCTCCATGCAGCCTCCGTGCCCCTGAAAACCCCCTCCAGATTGTTGGGGGTTGGCACCAGGGTGGATAGTTTTAGAGCTGTTCTGCTTGCAGAGCAGCAGGTTTAATTAGCTGATTTTAATGAGTGTCCTTACCCCTGACCCGGATGTCCCAGGCTAGCTGGATCGCATCAGATCTCAGAAGCTGAGCATGTTCGGCCCTGGTTAGTACTTGGACGGGAGACCTCCAACGAAGTCCAGGGTTGCTACATGGAGGTGGGCAATGGCAAACCACCTCGGTTAGTCTCTTGCCTTGAAACTCCTGTGACTTCATAGCACCTTCCATCATCAATAAATGCCCTCAAGTCCAATAAGCCGGTATTTCCCAATGCTACAAACTATTATAAATAAAGGATACAATGGATGGCTATCCCTCGTGGTAGAGATGCATGAAGTGTTTTGGAGGACACTTTGGAGGACCCGGGGGTGGGGGGAGCCCAAGTCCAAGAGCATCATTGGCAGACCAACCTAAAAATAGTTCTAGGTGGGCAGTCATGTTACTCTGCAGTAGAAGAGCAAGATTCAAGTCTAGTAGCACCTTAAAGACCTACACGATTTCCAGGGGATGAGCCTCTGAGAGTCAAAGCTATTTGACAAAGATGTCTGATGAACCAAGTTTGAGTCCAGTGGCATGTGAAGACCAACAAAGTTTTATTCAAGGTGTGAGCTTTCGTGTGCAAGGCACACTTCCTCAGACACACAAATGACTTGAATAAAACTTTGTTGGTCTTAAAGGTGCCACTGGACTCAAACCTTGTTCTATTGAATTAGAGCAACAGGACTGCCCATCTGGATATATATATTTATTTATTTATTTGTCAAACTTATACCCCGCCTTCCCCGCAAGCGGGCTCATCATATGTCTGATGAAGTGAGCTTTAACTTCTTTATACCCAGGAAATCTTATTGGTCTTTAAGGTGCTGCTAGAGTTGCCAGGTCTTACCTGGATGCTGGCGGAGAGGGCGGTTCTAGTCTTCTCGTGGGAGTCTTCTTGCACACATGCTTCTGATGATGTCACCCAAAGGTGACATCACCGTGCAAGGCACATTGGGTAGGACACTCTAGCATTTTGGGGGGGGGGAACTCTGTGGTCATCAGAAAGTTTTTGACAAAATGCTAGAGTGTCCCCTGCGCGATGTGCCCAGTACAATGAAGTCACCTCCAGGTCATCATGCCAGGCACATCGGGCAGGATGGGGCTCTTCGGGGGTGGGGCTCCCTTTGCCAGCCAGCTGGCCAGCATTGGATTGGGCCCCTTGAAATCAGAGGAAACCCCACCCCAATTGTGGGGATGGCAACCCTAGGCACTGCTGGCCTCAAATTTTGCTCCCCTAAAAATAGTGGCAATTGCTATTTTGACTTCCCTAAGAGCCAGTTTGGAAAAGGAAGACCTTGTTTTAGTTCTCTGTGCATTTGTTTGCACACAGCCTATTATCACGGGCTCCTCAGTGTGACCATGCCAAATACAAATAATCATTATGGTCTAATTAAAGCAGCCTGGCTAAAGAACTAGAAGGCTGGATATTTTAAGTAAAGGCATCCAATCGAAGCATTTAGAAACAGAGGCTGGATTTGGAGTCAAGGTTTGCATATTTCGTCGGAATATACAAGGTCCATAGTGCACCTACTTGACGAAGATCAGAAGAAGAGCCTATAGGGCACAGCTGAAGGACTGCTAGTTAGCATAGCTAGATTAGGGGCTTCCCACAATTTCCAGTTATGTCTTTTCTGTCTCCTGATTGGCTCTTTGAAGACTTTCTGCTCCAACTGAGCCCACCTGCTTCGTTCTTGTCTCTCACAGCAGTCAGTTAGTTCAGTCTCTCTCTCTCTCTCCTCTGTTCTATCAGGGTTTATTTCTTCTTCAATAAACTAAGGTTGTGGTCACACACGCCAGAAAACCCGGGGGGGGGGGGAAGCAAGGCTATTTCCTCCGGAGGTATTTGACCCGCAGTTGCACGATCACACCTCCCTTTGAAGCCGCGGGCGCAGTCCGTCAGTGTGTGATCAGACGCAACTGTGGGTGAGTTGTGTTTTTTGGTGCCGTTTCCCCCCCCCACGTGCATAACCGAGGGATGGATGAATCGCACCTCCGCACCGAGGGCTCCCTATGGAGTTTGCAATGATACGCATACTGTGAAGGGGGGGGGGAAACAACGCCACGGAGTCGGGATGGCCTGATCAGACCATCCCAATGCCATGAGAGCGCGCTGGGGCAATCAGACATGGGAAACTCCATCTGTGGCCGGTCCCAACCTTTTAACTACCAGATTTCCCCCAGTGTCAAGGGGATGTGTGTGACAAGGATGATCGGGGGCCTGGAGACCAAGCCCTATGAGGAAAGGCTGAGGGACTTGGGAATGTTTAGTCTGGAGAAGAGGAGGTTGATTGCTCTCTGGAAGTATCTGAAGGGCTGTCACTTAGAGGAGGGCAGGGCCCTGTTCCTGTTGGCAGCAGAGGAGAGGACTCACAATAATGTGTTTAAATTAAGGGCGGAAATGTACCGGCTGGATATTAGGGAAACCTTTTTGGCAGCAAGAGTTGTGCACCAGTGGAATCAGCTGTCTAGGGAGGTGGTGAGTTCCCCCTTATTGGCAGTCTCCAAGCATTGGGGGGACAAACGCTTGTCTAGGCTGATCCTGCATCGAGCAGGCGGTTGAACTAGAAGGCTTGTATGGCCCCTTCCAACTCTGTGATTCTATGATTCTGTGCTATAGACTTGGTTCTTTGGAACAGCTTTCTGCATTGGGCAAATCTGCAAGCATATGCTGGAAAGAAGACACATGTCCTATTTCTCTCTTCCCTCTCTCCTTCTGGAAGGAAAAAGAAACATTTTCTGCTCTGAAGAAAAACTCAGCCATATGTTACAGTAGCGACCAAGAGGAAACAGCTGTTAATCCTTGAAGACCTGCCAGGCTTGGAATGGGGAATTTGTGTTCTGGTGTCAGTGAAATCTTATGTGTGGAAGAGAGCTGCTTCCTATAAGCGCACATATAAGCAGCATCCAGAGTGCAAAATTGTATCCATCAAAAATCAGGGACGCCACAAAACAGGGTTCGAGTTCCTGGACCTACTGACTCAGAAGGAAGCCAATAGTTGTGTGGCTGCATTGATTTGATATGAAAGAGGTATTCTTATTTCTTACAGCAAGACTACTGAAAATGCTGTTTTGAGGAGCTGATACAGCGTAGGGTGGCCAACCGCCAGGTGGGGCTTGGAGATCTCTTGGAATTGCACCTGATCTCTAGCCTACGGAGATCAGTTGCCCTGGAGAAAATGGCTGCCTTAGAGGATGAACTCTCTGGCATTATACCCTGCTGATATCTCTCCCCAGGCTCCACTCCGCAGATCCCCAGGAATTTGCCAACCAGAGTTGGCAACCCTAAGCACAGTGGCTAAAAGAATGAGCTGTGATCTGGGACTCTGTAGGTTCTGGTCTCATCTCATCCAGAAGAGCTGACTCAGTAAGCCACTGTCTTGATTGAGGTTTATAAGATTATGCATGGAAAAGAGCATGTAGAGAATATAAGAACTCACAATATAAGAACTCGTGGGCACTCCATGAAACTGCTGAGCGGTCGGGTTAGAATGGATAAAAGGAAGTACTTCTTCACCCAAAGAGTGATTAACACATGGAATTCACTGCCACAGGAAGTGGTGGCTGCTACAAGCATGGACGGCTTCAAAAGGGAATTAGATAAGCATATGGAGCAGAGGTCCATCAGTGGCTATTAGCCACAAGGTATAGATAGGGGCTCTAGGGCAAGTGATGCTCTGTCTTCTTGGTGCTTGGGGGGGGGGTCAACAGTGGGAGGGCTTCTAATGTCCTAGCCCCACTGGTGGACCTCCTGATGGCACTGGTATTTCTGGCCACTGTGTGATACAGAGTGTTGGACTGGATGGGCCATTGGCCTGATCCAACATTGGCGTCTCTTATGTTCTTATGCATCCTCAGTCCTCCATCTGTGATAGGGGAATGATGACGACGATGATAAAAATAATAGTGGCCTGCTTCACAGGACTTTGGTAAGGGTTTATTTCTTTATTAAACTTATATCCCATCCTACCTCACAAATGGGCTCAGGGCAGCTCACAGCATATAAAATAACAATAAAGCCGGTCATATAAAAACAATGAAACAATTTAAGCCATCAGAGCAAGATGGCACAAAAACACTAACAGACCAGTGTCTCCCATAAGGTTTTAAACAGACAGTAATAGGTAGCCTGATTTATAGCAGTTTTTAAGCATGTGGTGGTAGGTACCCTGATATACACTGGGTAGGTACCAAGGTCCTAGAGTTGCCAGGTCCGTCCTGGCCACTGGCGGGGGGGGGGAGATAGAGTTGTCTAATCCAGGCTGGGGAACTCCTGGAGATTGGGGAATGGAGCCTGGGGAGGGCAGGGACCTCAGTGGGGTACAATGCCACAGAGTCCACCCTCCAAAGCATGTATTTTCTCCAAGGGAACTGATCTCTGTAGTCTGGAGATGAGCTGTAATTCTGGGGGACACCCAGGTCCCCACCTGGAGGCTGACATATCTACAGGGGTCACTGCGATGTGGAAATATGCATACTGTGAACGGTAAGTGCTATCCAAATGGCAAGAAGAGGGCCCAGGACTAGGGATGGGGTTCGGATGCTAAAGCATTCCCGACAGATGCCTGCATCACCTCCTTAGGTTACAGGGAGTCTGGTCACAGAGAGCTTATCTTATCCAGGCTCCACCAGGCCATTTTTGTTGCTGTTGTTCAGCTGCACAGTCGAGTCCGACTCTTCGCAACCCCATGGACCAGCTCCCGCCAGGCCCTCCTGTCTTCCGCCGTCCTCTGAAGTTTGCTCAATTTCATGTTCGTTGCATCTATGATACTGTCTAACCATCTCATCCTTTGCCATCCCCATCTTCTTTGACCTTCAGTCTTTCCCAGCATCAGGGTCTTCTCCAGTGAGGGCTCCCTTCTCAGAAACACTTCCTGGTTTGGCTGCTTGTTTGGGACTACAGAAGCGGAAGAGGAGAGGGTTTGATGGTTGCTATGCATTTATCTAAGCACCAAGGTGGCCTTTTGTTTTTTTGATGTGCCATAATATCTGGCAGGTTGGGGTGCATTTTGCTTTGGTGAACCTATTCTAGAAGGCTACATTACGGGGATCCTGGTCTAGTAGCCTGGAACAAGAACAAGTGATGTGGGTATTAATTGAACAGCAGTGGATGGAAGGCTTTTGCCCTGTCAACCCTGGCCTGGATGGCCAACACTAGGCTGATCTTGTCAGATCTCGTCTGCTAAGCAGCATCAGCCGTGGTTAGTACTTGGATGGGAGACCACTGAGGAAGTCCAGGGTTGTAGTGCAGAGGCAGGCAATGGCAAACCCCCTCTGTTGGTCTCTTGTCTTGAAAACCTTATGGAGTCACCGTAAGTTGGCTGCAACTTGGTGGCACTTTCCACCACCATTTCTCTGTCAAAACTGGGATTTCATCTTACAGTCCTGTTTGTCAGATTCATGAGCAAGTTCATATTGTTGTTCAGCTGCGAGGGGAAGCAATAAAGCCTGTATAACATTTTCAAATTACATTTGAACCCAGCTGGAATTAACCCGAGACCCAGCAGAGAAGTGAAGGTGAAACTTTGGTCCTTTCTGCCAAACCTAATTAAAAGGCCTTTGTGGGGGAGGGGGATTGAGCACACGCTCTGCTGTGATTGTGGAGTTTCCTTTGTGAATCTCTCTTGAAACTGGGGGGGGGGGCCCTTTGAATCTTTTCTCTTAAAAGATCACCTTGGTGGCTACAGCGGTATTGCTGTGGCATTGAGAGCTTATGTGAATTAAACAGTGACCAATTTATATGTGGCATTTGTGCATTAGCACATTGGATTGATGTCAGTCCAGATCTGAAAGGAATGGTTTATGGCAAGCTGCTTCACTGAGCCAGCGCAGAGAATATTGAAATCATAATTCTTGTTCCTTTGGCAAATGCAGTACTGGACTGAGCATCGGACACTTAGGAAACTCTGCCTTGCTTCGTCCATCCTCAGGTATTTGGAAATTTTTGTGCATCCAGTATAATTTTGGGGGGAGTACTGAAGACTTATGGCATTATGATGATAGTCAGTTATTTAAATATTTGCAACTTGGGAAGGAATGAGAGGGAGTTATTGTTTCTGGGGATTTCAGTATCCATGCTGAGGCCATCTGTCCAGGTCAAACTCAAGATCTCATGGCTGCCATGAAACCAAGGAAGTCCCAAGTTGTGAAGAGGGTATGGTTCAGTGGTAGAGCAAAACCAAGGAAGTCCCAAGTTGTGAAGAGGAAGAGGGTATGGTTCAGTGGTAGAGCTTCTTCTCGGGATGCAGAAGGTCCCAAGTTCAATCCTCAGCATCTCTAGCATCTGCCTGAGATCTTAGAGAGCTGCTGCCAGTCTGGGTAGACAATACTGACCTTGATGGACTGATAGTCTAATTCAGCACAAGGCAACTTAATGTTTTCACTTGTTCATTTGAAGAGTCCGACACAGAAAAAAGGGCATAGATGGAATCTTCTTTTTCTTGTACCAGTCACTTTGTTGATGGTCTCACCAGGGGGATGGAGATCAAATCCTTGTCATGGGCAGATCATTATCTCTTGAAGGCATGGCTGAGCTTGTTGGTGCCTGAGAGCATCGGTCACAGAAGTCTCAGGATGAATCAGATAAAGCATGCTGTAGAGCTGATGTCCACAGTTATGTTCTTTTCTCCACCATCTTCATGTCAGCTGAATCTTGCTTAGGACAAATGCTTAAGGAGTTTCATGACCTTATTAAACCTCTGTCCTCACCTGCTGATGAAGTTAATTGGGCCTCTAGATGTGACACAGGGCTTCTAGCTTTAGGTGGGATGATAGTAGATTTGGAAGGAGTTGCTTGTCCTTTCCCTGTGGGTCACGAATGGATTCTGACAGGATTCTTAGGACTGTAAGGAACACCACTTGTGCTCTTGTTTCATGCCCATCCTGGCGTGAATAGTTGTGCTGGGAAAAAGGTGTTGAGATCTTTGGTAGAAATTGTTAATATTTAATAGAAGAAATGGTTTCTTCCCTAAGTACTATTTAAGAAACCTTCAGTAGCTAAGGAGGATGTGGACACTTCAAGACCAGTCTCCAACCTGCAATTCTCAGGAAAAGTGATAGTGTGTTGGATGAGCAACTGTAAGTTTCCTGGAAGATGCATTTAACATTTGATAGGCTGAGGCCTTTGGCTGAGGCGCCGGGCATCAAGTGAAAAAATTGACTTCCCCTGCTGAAGGTCACCAGCTTGATGTGGCCCAGAGCAAGTAGATCTCAGAGACCTAGTGGTACCAGCTCTGGAAACTGTGTGTATAAACATATAGTGCAATCTGTTTTTAGAATGTTGTTCATAAATTGTTGTTTTTTAACTGTTTTAAGTTATCTATTAATGTATTTATGTTGTGATGCCAAATGGCTTTGTGATCTGCCCTGCGTCCACTTGTGGGGAGGGCAGAATATAAGTTAAATAAATAAATAAATAGTAATGTAGACCATTCTGTTCAGACTCATCTTGGAACATGGAGTGAGTAGTAGTAGTAGTAGAAGAAGTGAAGAGATTGGATTTATACACCACCCTTCACTCGGCGCCTCAGAGCGGCTTAAAAACTCCTTTCCCTTCCCCTCCCCACAACAGACACCCTGTGAGGTAGGTGGGGCTGAGTGACAGAAACTGCTCTTTTAAGGACAGCTCTGACAGAACTATTGCTTGGCCAAGGTCATCTAGCAGCTGCAAGTGAAGGAGTGGGGAATCAAACCCAGTTCTCCCAGATTAGAGTCCACGCGCTTAACGACTACACCAAACTGGATTAGTCCTTTAGAGGCTTGGTCTCTTTTCATATAATCTGCCAGAGAATTTCTTCCAGAAGGGCGAAGTCAATAGTTTTGGAATCTATGATCAATTTTTTCACCTGCACTAAACAGCTGATTTTAAACAGCTGAACAGTTTAAAACAGTTTATTAAACAGCTGAAACAGTTTATTAAGCTGATCTTGTACTTGGTGCTTGGGGGGGTCAACAGTGGGAGGGCTTCTAATCTCCTGGCCCCACTGGTGGACCTCCTGATGGCACTGGTATTTCTGGCCGCTGTGTGATACAGAGTGTTGGACTGCATGGGCCTTTGGCCTGATCCAACATTGGCGTCTCTTATGTTCTTATGTCAGGTTGCTCAATCAGATTGCCTAGAACATTGGAGTAGGGCAGCAGCTCTGAAACTGTGAACAATCAGAACACTGGGGAGCAAATAGGGGGCATTCAGAAGAACAAAGCAAGCTCCTTCCCCCCACTTCCAATAACTTCTGATTTCAAGTGTCTAAGAAACCCACGAATCTGCCTTATACTGAATCAGACCATTGGTCCACTGCGATCCAGTATTGTCTACTCAGACAGGCAGTGGCTCCCCAGTGTCTTAGGCACTGGTCTTTCTCATTACCAGCTGCATTATCCTTTTCAGCTAGAAATGCCGTGCATTGAACATGGGACCTTCCACATGCCAAGCAGGTACTCAGCCACTGAGCCACTGCCCCTCCCCAAAGTGAAGGAAGGTAGTTTTGTGTTGGGTTGGATCCAACCAGCTTGTCAGCTGGTGAACAAAGAAAAAGTGATCCCTTTTGATCACCAAAAAAGGCTACGCTGGGGATCTTGGGGAATGCATGGGCAAAAGTCGTGTGGAACAGGGCACTAGTAAGGAGGGGGAAAGGGTAGGATTGCATTTAGGAGCTGTCTGGATCCAACCCATTGTTCTCTCTGCACTGAGGATAAAATTCCAGATGATAGATTTCTTGCTAACAGTGGCGCACAGCAAACAGGAATCAAACCTGGCATTAAGGACTGACTGCAGGTTGTGAGACACAAGGGTCCCATTGAACGTTTGCCTGAGATCTGTGTATTGTGTGCATATATAATAAACGATAGATTTCTTGCTAACAGTGGCGCACAGCAAACAGGAATCAAACCTGGCATTAAGGACTGACTGCAGGTTGTGAGACACAAGGGTCCCATTGAACGTTTGCCTGAGATCTGTGTATTGTGTGCATATATAATAAACATACCCATATAAATAAAGTTGTCTGGTCTGGAGTGCTTTTTTATGTCCTCATATTTTATGTCCTTTTTACTCGTTATCAGCCTGTGAGCTGGCTCTGGTCCACCCAGGGCTTCTGCAGGTTGATGTCTCCCTTCTGGCTGTCAGTTTAACCCTCAGCGCAGGCCTCTTCTTTTGGGGGGTCACTCCAGAATTATGGAATGCCCTCCTGTCGCGGGCAGTGGCTAGAAGAAGAAGAAGAAGAGTTTGGATTTATACCCTGCCCTTCACTACCCAAAAGTGTCTCAGGGTGGCTTACAAACTCCTTTCCCTTCCCCTCCCCTCCCCACAACAGACACCCTGTGAGTATCAAAAACAATGGAAAGAAGACCTAGATATTGATTTATCTGAAGATGACTGGCAAAATATTTGGGAAGGATATAGTAATAACTCTAAAGTTATTTCAGTAAAAACTCTCATGTCAAAAATCATTCTGAGGTGGCACATTTCTCCAATTAGACTCTCACGAATAAATAAGGAATATAGTCCACTCTGTAAAAAAACAATGTGGTAAAAAAGCCGATTTTATACACTGCTGGTGGTCTTGTGATACTATACAACTATTTTGGAAAAGTATATTAGAAAAAATTAAAGAAATAACAAATGTAGTCTTACCTAATTCTCCGGAAGTAGTCCTATTGGAACGATGGCCGCAACCTAGAAAACAAAAAACTAAAGAAGAATTAATAGCATTTTTACTAGCAGCTGCAAGACAATTGGTAGCCAGTAAATGGTTAGAAAATAAACCTCCTAATTTAGAACAATGGTACAATAAAATTTGGGAAATGTTTGTTATGTATAAATTAACTGTTAAGTTATCTAATGCTTCTCCTGATAAATATTACAAAAAAGTGGTTGCAATTTGGTACCCTGTTGTTAGTTTTATGTTGAGTAACGATATTGTTCCGAAAGATGTAAAATATAAAAACATGATATATTTTTGAATTAAGTCAAAATAATAGTTGACTATATAAGATTTGTAAATTGTATATCTTGTTTGCCCCACCCCTTTATACACTCCTTTTCCAGTAGATTTCCCCTTATAAGTGACCAAATGAGGTGTGAGGACTCAGGCAGAGTAACAAACTATTTTCATTAGAGAGATTTAACAACAACTATAATCCAATAGCGTTTTATTTATTTCATTTATTTGATTACATGAATTAGTATAAGACCATTAAAACAATGTTAAAACGACATTTTACACAAGATGAAATCATAGAATACCGTGTAAAAACAGACGTCAGTTGTCAGATCACTGGTGGGTGCCCCGATGACCAATCAGATCCAGGCCACTGGTGGGAGATTGGCCAAAAGGTGAGGGGGGGGGGCTGATCTTGTACTGGAGTCCACCAGGTGGGGGCCAGGGCCAAAAAAGCCCTGGCCCTGGTTGAGGCTAATCCGATATCCCTGGGGCAGGGGACCACCAAAAGATGTTGATTTGTGGGTCTCAGTTCCCTACGGGGCTCGTATGGGGAGAGGCGGCCTCAAAGGTATGCTGGCCCCTGGCACTATAGGGCTTTAAAAGTAAGCACCAGCACCTTGAAATGGATTCGGAATTCAATAGGCAGCCAGTGCAATTCACACAGCCCTGGGTGGATACAAGCCCGCACAGGAAAACAGAGCACAGTAAAAGTAGGTAGACCAGCAACATAAGAAACCCTAATGCGTTTAGTTATACTGTACCTTGCCTTCTCTGGGTATTTGGCCTCAAGCTGACTCACCCCATTGGATGAGGGATCCCTTGATCTGCAGCACCGTCACACTAGCTCTGCTTCCTAGGAGTAAACCACCTCCCACTTTATTTATTTATTTATTTTTATTTACATGTGACTTCTATACCACTCATGACCCCTACTGGGTCTCAGAGCGGTTTACAGGTGGCCTACATTATTGTAGTCAGATCCTACCTAGGGCGACAATTGTGCAGGGAGGGGTTGCCTAACAGCACCCGGACGACAGGCTTCTCTCCGTTCTCGGTGGCTCCGGCGTAGTCTCAGCATTCCGGCGAGCGGCGACCATCAG
>NW_015172028.1:758332-760311 GCF_001447785.1 Gekko japonicus | reverse complement strand
CCATTGTTCTTCCTCGCCGCCGCTGCTTCTCTTACTGCCATCGTCGCCGTCAACCCTCCTGGCACGGAACCAGGAGGAGGGTGCCCCCCGCCTCTAAGGCAGGTACCCATTTCTCTACTTGCAATTACTTTCGAGCCGCTGGGTTGGCTGGAGCTGGGACTGGGGCCGGTAGCTCACTCCGACCGCGGTGCGGATTCGAACAGCCATTATGGCTGTTCGCTATAGATGTTACTGCAGGTGCTGTTACTCCCTGCACCACCACTCCTTTGGGCAAGGCCTTTTATCACTTCTTCCCAGGCAACACCCTCTGCTACTCTACTGGTGTACGGTTTCCCTCCAGATCCCCTGTTAGCCAATCACAGGGTCCAAAGGAGACCTGGGAAATGTAGGCCTTGATAGCTACTGATAGCTACTCTAGACAGGCTTCCCTGGAGCCACTAGGCCTCCTTAGTGCCAGTAGGCCACACTGCCATGGGCCTAGGAGCATGACACCTCCTCAAGGGGGTACAAAGAGCACCTGTGTTGTCTACCTTCCATAAGAAATGTAAGTCCGTTGAACATTTTGCAGTTGAGCCTTTGGCACAAATGTTCATAATGAGGATATTATTTAGAGGGAAAGTTGTAAAGCTGTGTTTTCATCTTTTTAATAAATACTTTTCTGTTGCCTGCAGTCGGCATTTTTTTGCATGTAACCTTGAGCAACCATCGTCACTAGAAAAGGCAATAAATAAACATTTTATGGTTATTGTCAAGGGCCAGCCAATGGGAAAAATATGTAATTGATTTTAAAGCGGATACATTGGCTGCTCGGTTTTTTCTGAGTTCAGTTCAAGGTGTTGGTTATAACTTCAGAGAACTTCACAGCCTGGGACCACTCATATCTGAAGGACCGTATGTCTCCATATATCGTGATGTACCAATTCTGGAGTGCTAGGTCTTCACCTTCTGGATGAAGGTACTCACTTGCCATCCATTAGAGCGGATTCCTTTTCAATAGCTGCTCCCACTTATGGGCCATGCTTCCTTTGGAGGGGAGGGTATAAATCCTCTTTGGAATTATATATATTTAACTATGCAGTTTGCAAGGGCATTTAGTGGGACTTAAGCTGCAGGCGAGATTGTTCTGTGGGATGTTTTAAGAATGGTTTATTTCATGGTATTGTTGTAATGGCACTACTTGTAACATGGCTTGAGCTGGAAAGGGGAAGGCCTGATTTAAATGTTTTAATAGATATGCAATGGCAAGCGGATATAAATAGAGTCTCAAGCAGTCATGAACTTAGACATGAACAATATCACCCAACAGAATTACTGCCACCAGGATGACACATGAGATGTCTCAATGGTCCCTAGTGAAGTTCATCTCAAACATTCCACCCTGCCAAGCACCATTTTGCCTGCACATTAACCACTTGAGTGACAGGGCTGGGTTGTTGTAGCTTGCAGTTGCTTTTGCCCAGATGGTGAAGTCCAGGAACTGGGAAGGTGTATATCCCCCCCTGGGGTCATCGTTGGGTCATTAAATTGACCAACCTTTATTGTAAAGCACGGACTCTCTTATTCTTCATACTAGGGGTGTGCCAAAAAATTTTTTTCCGGCCTGATTCGGATTGAAGGCACTTTGCATCATGAACTAAGTCACGCCCGGTGAAACGTTTGTTTTACAAATGTATTTATGGTAAAAAAACCAAGAGAAGAGCCAGTTTGGTGTAGTGGTTTTATATGAAGACATAGTAGCATAATAGTATAGTGTTATGTATTAAATGCAATGTTAAGCTTGAGTTTCAGCCAGGATTCTAAGCTGGAACAATCCTGTTGGTTGAAGGTAAAATGTAACCAATCAAAAGCTTAAGAACTGTGCTGGAGGGAACAAACCTGATTGGACTTTATTGTAAGAATACTATTGGTCCTTAACTATTCCTGGGCGTGGCTACACCAGCCCGGGATTGTTTAAAAGGGAGCTATGCTCCACTGTTTGT
>NW_015172028.1:754447-758210 GCF_001447785.1 Gekko japonicus | reverse complement strand
AGATTTTTGTGCACACCTGGGGACTGCCCCAAGTGTGCACAAACATCTCCCTCCCCCCCAGGTGCCCCCGATGTGTGGAAATAAGTATCCGCACGCAGGGGGCGCCTTCGGTATTAGATATATAGATGGGCCTATCCTCTATGAATTTGTCTAATATACTAGATATATAATGTTCCTTAGGTTTTTGTACTATAATGAATAAGATACACTAGGGTCTCTATTGTATTTAAGTATATGATTTAAATTAATATATGAAGACATAGTAGCGTAATAGTATAGTGTGTTTTGTTCTAACATGGTGTTTTTCTACATTTGCTCACACTCCAGGTGGGCTAAACAAAAGAAACACAGACTGATAGAAGAAAGCGCTTGAGCGTATCAAAGTGTATTATAACATACAACAATATTAAAGCAGATACGAATACACAAAAGAATGGTAAGCTGCAGGTGAAGGTGAACTTCTATCAGAATGCAAGTGAATCCGACGAAAACCTCCGGAATGACTCTTCGTTTCGCCTCTTCATCAGAAAAATTCCTACACCTATGCTAAGTCACACCGGGCGTGACTTAGTTCATGATGCAAAGGCACTTTGCCCGGTGAAACGTTTGGTTTAAGAATGTATTTACGGTAGAAAAACCAGGAGAAGATGTGTATATGATATGTCAAACTGTGGTACGAATGAAACTAGACAAGCATAGGTGTTGGAATTTTTCTGATGAAGAGGCAAAACGTGGAGTCATTCCGGAGGTTTTCATCGGATTCACTTGCATTTTGATAGAAGTTCACCTTCACCTGAAACTTACTATTCTATTGTGTATTGGCATAAAGAATTTTGCATGCCAATTTCGGCAGTATCAGCCAATCAGGAGTCTTTCGGCCAGCCGAATGTCAGTTTCAGCCCCATTATATCCTATGGGCCATTTTAGTCAATGGCATCAACTTAGGCGAAATAGGGTATATTCTGGGGGCTGGAGGGGAGGGGGTTTGTGGGAGAGTCTCCAAACTCACAGGTTAGCTTCTGGAGCCTGTCCCCAAGATACCAACCAAGTTTCAAGAACATTGGACAAGGGGGTCCAATTCTACGGGCCCCCAAACAGGTGCCCCTATCCCCTCCATTGTTCTCTATGGTGGGAAAAGTTACTTTTTTCCCACCATAGAAAACAATGGAGGGGATAGGGGCAACCAAACCCCCTCCCCTCCAGCCCCCAGAATATACCCTATGTTTTCACCATTTACTTCAATGGCCCATAGGATATAATGGGGCCGAATTGCCACCGAAATGTGGCAGCAATTCGGCGGCAAGCTGATTCAGATCAGAGAATCTGAATCGGCCTGCAGCAGCCCGAAAGGGGTCCGAATGGGCCATTTTCGGGGGTGCATTCGGTTCGGACGAACCAAATGCACATCCCTACTTCATACCTTCCAGGACATTCAGTTGCTGACCTAAGAGTAGCAGTTCTCTTACAAAGGAATTTCAAAGGGAAATTAGAAAAAAGAGACTGCTGAATTGCAACTGATAATGAAGCTCAAGAGAATGCATCCTCCAAGACTGAATCGAGACCTAGGTTTCCTATCTCATTACCAATGCTGATTTCTCCACACTTACATCCCTCTGTAATAGTAATATACTTTATTGTCATTGTACATAGTACAATGAAATTAAGATGCAGTCATTTCAGTGATCTACAACAATATTCATACACTCACACAACCATTCACAACTATCTCATAACTGCATATCACACCCAATCATGCCGGCTATTGTCATTCACCCGCTATTGTCATTTTGGTGTCTGAAATCACTCCACTTTCCAAGATATAAGGACAGATAGACTCACATTATAGCTGTATCTGAAGAAGTGAGCAGAGACCCACAAAAGCTCATCCACTGCCACAGATTTTGTTAGTCTTTAAGGTGCTACTGGACTCTTGCTCTTTTCTTCTTACCCTGTTTGTGCTTGTGCAGTTGGCAGTACCCTTTAAGTGGCTGACATGGGCTAGAATTCGTTGCCTGCTTTTTGCACCTGTGCTTTCCATAGCATCAGTTCAAGAAGCCATTGCAAGAGCTGACTGCAAAATTAGCTGAGTTCATGGGCACGCTGCATGCACAGTCTGATGCAGAGTGACTCCTGTCTGAGCTCACTCTGCATAGGAATTCACTGTGAGATGCCTAACAGTAAGGTAAACTCTCCAGTGTTCCCCCCCTCCCTTTCCCCATGTACCTTCTGAAAACTGGAAGCAGCAGACAGATGGAGGTGGGGTGGCAACTGTGAAAAAGCCGTGTAATCATGCGAGAAAGCACTAATTATGCAAACTGTAGGCATCAGAATCTGCTTGGATGCATCCAAATAGTCTCCCAAACGATCAGCTCCTTGCTTCTGACCAGCGAGTAGAACATGATGGAGGATGACTAGTTTCAAGGGATCATCTCTGCTGATCTTAGAGCTCATCAAACAAGCCATTAGTTCACAGAGCCATGAATTTAGGAACATGAGAGTGCCTTAGATTGTCAGAACTTTGGCTTATCTTACTCAGTATCGTTTACTTTGAGTTGCAGCAGTTCTTTCCCAGGGTGTCAAGCCAAGAAAATCCTTTCCTAACTCTTTACCACCTGAGGCAATGTTCCCTCTAAGCTGTAGAGTCCTGTGAGCAAAAATTCTACTTTGTGAGCTACTGGCATTAAAGTTGTGAGCAGGTGATTTGGCTACTGCATAAATTAGTGTGTTCTGGAGCCCTCCTTCCTGAGCCAAGGCAAAAATCTGTGAGCCGGAGGCTAAAAAACTGTGAGCTAGCTCACACTAACTCAGCTTAGAGGGAACACTGACCTGAGGTCCTCTTAGAACTGAATGTGGAAGGGATTGAACCTGGGGACCTTCAACACATAAAGCACTCGTCCTGCTTCTGAGCCATGGGTTCTCTTCATTGTTGGCTTCGATTTGCTGCATCCGATTCTCTGTTTCAGAGCAGAGGTCCATCAGTGGCTTTTAGCCACAAGGTATAGATAGGGACTCTGGGGCAAGTGATGCTCTGTCATCTTGGTGCAGGGGGGGTCAACAGTGGGAGGGCTTCTAATGTCCTGGCCCCACTGGTGGACCTCCTGATGGCACCTGGTATTTCTGGCCACTGTGTGATACAGAGTGTTGGACTGGATGGGCCTTTGGCCTGATCCAACATTGGCGTCTCTTATGTTCTTATAACTGGCACTTACGTTTGTGGACTGGCTCCATGCATTTCAGCTGACATCGGGTGGTCTGAACACTCTGTCTGCAGTGTCAGGTCGTGGAGAGTTGATTCATGGAGGGAAGTCACTATGATGCTACAGGCCATGAGGAATGGACATCTATACCTCAACCGGTACGAAGGGGTGTATTCATTAAGCTGCTTCCCGCACGCCTGCTCCTTACTTGATGATGGCAACATCGAATGATGACTGATAAAAATGAACGGACCGTCACAAATCTAACAACTTTCCTATAGTCTCAAATTGAGTCATGCACCTTCAGCTGCCAGGAATCACAATAACAAACAAGGATGAATGTGCTGGTTTTGTGTCCGGTGGCACCTTGGAGAACAACAATATTTTGGAGGTAAAAGCTACGAGAGTCAAATCTCCCTCTGTCCGTTGTCTGACAAAATGAGCTTTTACTCTGAAAAGCAATTTGTTGATCTCTAAGGTGCTACGGGACTTAGAACTAGCTCTTCAAAAAGGATGTGGACAGAATGGAGCAGGTGCAGAGGAGAGTGATGAGGATGATCGGGGGC
>NW_015172028.1:748357-754028 GCF_001447785.1 Gekko japonicus | reverse complement strand
GCCACTTCTTTGCCGCGCTGCAGGATCGTCGTGTGATCGCCATCCTCGTTTACCCACCGGCGTGGAGGAATGGACCTGTGGTGTGCCGCTGGCGCGTCTGATCGCGTAATCGCGGATCAAACTGCGCTGGGGCCATTAGCCACGCCTCCCCCCGCGATATCCGGCCCGTGTGACCGGGGCCAGAGTTGTGCAACAGTGGAATCAGCTGCCTGGGGAGTTGGTGGGCTCCCCCTCCCTGGCAGGCTTTAAGCAGCGGCTGGACAGACACTTGTCAGGGATGCTCTGGGCTGACCCTGCATTGAGCAGGGGGTTGGACTAGATGGCCTGTGTGACCCCTTCCAACTCTGTGTGATTCTGTGATTCTGTGATTCTTCTGTTGCAGACTGACGTCACATGGCTACCCACTGAAAGTAAGTATGAATGTGTGAAGCAGCACATAAGTCCTCAACAGCCCACCTGGCCCATGTAGCCAAGTGACCAAGAATTTTGCAAGAAACATGGGCATCCAAACCTTATTAAAGACCAGCAGTTTCTTCACATATGACACAGAGCGTTAAATGGTGCAGTGAGTCATTAATAATCAGATTTGTGTTCAGTAGCACCTAAGAGACCAACAACATTTGGGGTGGGGGGTTGAGCTTTCAGGGACCTTTGACGCTTGAAAGCTCACACACACCCCAAAATATTGTTGGTCTCTGGGGCACTATTTATTTGTTTATTATTTATTTATTAATTTTTGCCTTATATTCTGCCCTGCCCGCAATGGGCTCAGCGTGGATGACGGCAGGAGTTAAAACATTTCATAAAAATCTTTCACCATAAATAGTTAAAACAGATTTAAACAAGCTCTAAACAAGACAAATGTCACAGCAGTCTGATATGGTGGCCACAAAAACTGGAGGCGCTAGGCCGTAACCAGACTAAAGGACTCTGATGTAGCTGTTCTACTGCGGGCCAACAAGGTTACTCTCTGAAACCAATAATCAGATAAATTCACTATCAGCCTGGGCTGGAGTGAACTGACCCAATGGAAAGCTTTTAAATTCAATTATCGGTCATCCAGATGCTCTGTTTCCTTGTGTTACAGTAATTTTTCCAGTAGATTTTGGGTAACTCTGCTTAAAGTGGTAGAGTTGAATTGCTAATGAAACCCTTAAATGTCACATCACCAATTTCCTTCCCAAAAGGGTAAACTAAAAGTGCTGAACTACCATAGAATGGGAGCGCAATTTGGTGTCTGTGAATGTCGGGTTTATAGTGTAAAATTTACATAACCTGGAGTCCTTAAAAACTGTGTGGGACATTTTAGATGTCAGAACAGATTACACTGAAGGAAGCAGCAAAGTGGGAAGAGGATGACTTCAGAAGCTAAATACAGCAAAATGTTAACCCTTTAAACCATCACAGAATGTATACTGGCTGTAATGAGTATCTTTTGGAGGCAGATGTATGAGCATCAAAGAACCTTACAGAAAATACACAACTCACTTAAAAAAACCTCATTTATTACACAAGGTGTCCCCCCTCCCATGAAAAAAGAAACAGTACAAAGGAATAGGAAATGAATTTCATATTTGTACAAGGAAGAAAAAAAGTCAAAATGGAAATTTGGAGATCAAAACAGCAAGGATGAGAAATCTGGAATCGTCCCAATGGCCTGCCACCTCACTGGATTACCTGTTTCTTAAAGCAGGGGACAGCAACCTTTTCTAATTAAGGAGTCAGTTTAAATCTAAATTCAGAGCAAGAGAAAGAATAAGCGAAGAGCAATTGAGAGCAAAGTGCCAGAATAAGAGCGCCAATTTGTATAATGGATAATATAGGTAAAGGTAAAGGTTCCCTTGCTCGAAAGCCAGTCGAATCCGACTCTAGGGTTGCGGTGCTCATCTCCGTTTCAAAGCCGAAGAGCCAGTGCTGTCCGAAGATGTTTCCGTGGTCATGTGGCCGGCATGACTAAACACCAAGGCGCACAGAACGCTGTTACCTTCCCACCGAAGCGGTACCTATTTATCTACTTGCAATTTCTTGCTTTCGAACTGCTAGGTTGGCAGGAGTTGGAACTAGAGACAGGAGCTCACTCCGTCTTGCGACACCCGGGTCTCGAACTGCTGAACTACTGACCTTCCACAGCCTGCAGTTCAGCGTCTTAACCACTTGAGCCACTACAGCTCCAATGGATAATATACAGCTCAGCATTACTGATAAATAATTGGCATGTTGATGGTGTGTGTGTGTGTGTGTGTTAAGTGCTGTCAAGGCACTTCTGACTTATGGTGCCCCTATGAATCAATGACCTCCAAAATGTCCTCTTGCAAACCAGAGGGCCGTGGCTTCCTTGATGGAGTCCCCCCATCTCATGGCGGGTCTTCTTCTTTTCCAGCTGCCAAAGACGTTTCCTAGCATGGTTGTCTTTTCCAGGGAGTCTTGTCTTCTCATGATGTGACCAAAGTATGATGACCTCAGTTTAGTCATTTTAGCTTCTAGGGAGAGTTCAGGCTTGATTTGATCTAGAACTCATCTATTGATCTATCAATCTATCTGTCATCATCGTGTGTGTGTGTGTGTGTGTGCTTGCTTGCCTGGAAGTCATGATTTAATTAATTAATTAATTAATTTATGCTTTTGGCTTGTATCCCGCTCGAACCCCAAGGGCTCTCTGAGCGGCTTACAGTTACTCTTTATCCCTATCTATGGCCACACATAGTCAGGGGTGGGGACTGCCCTACCGGCACCCAGTTCTTTTTTCTGGTTCGGCTTATTGTTGGCTCGGCTTTCGGCTTCTGGCTCCTCTTCTTCTCTTTCCGGTGGTCTTCGGCGTCGGCTGTATTTGGCGGACCCATCTGATGCGCGGTTCGCGTCAGCGCGGCTCCGACTCTGTCTGTTTGGCTCCGCTGCGCCTGCGCCTCTACATCCTTTTGCGTCTTCTGGCTCCGCCTCTGCCCGATCCACCGCTGGTGTTGCGCCTCCTTGCCGTCGCCACCACCGCTCATCATTCCGCCGTCGCCGCTGGCCTCCAATGCTCCATCAGACCCCACAACGGAGGAGGGTTGACTTCTGGCGACTCCAACTGGGGGCTTGGTCATTTTTCAGAGAGGTGGCTTGATTAGCCTGCCTCTGTGTCCCACCTCTGGTATTCCTTGGAGGTCGCCCTTCCAAGTACTTGCCAGAGTCGGCCCTACTTAGCTTCCGAGATCTGACGAGATCGAGCTTGCCTGGGCTATCCAGGTTAGGGCCCTGTCAGCTTTCTTCACCGTACAGCCTTCACATTCATGCATGGTAATCAGCGTCCCACTTACCTTTTTCTTTTTTTAAAAGAGCTGTATTGCATTCTGTACTGAACCACCTTGGGCTCTGGAACCATGTGTTGCAGACCCCTGTCTTAAAGGGACAGAAAGGCATGCAGCGGCAGCCACAGGGCTTCTGTCTGCAGTGAGGTTCAGAGCAGGTCTTTCCATGCCAAGTTGCTCTTTCACAGGTACAATGCAATGCTTCCTGCATTCTGGCACCTGAGCAGGACTTTCAGACAACCTCTCAGTCTCTTCCCATAGAACTCAAACCTGTATTGTTTTCCAGTATAGCTGGCCAATATTTCGTTATCTATTTATTTAAAGCATTTATTGGCCACCTTTCTTCCTTGTGGAACTCAAGGCAGTAGGGTTGCAAGGTCCTCCTTGCCACCAGTAGAGGATGGGGGTAGAGTTGCCAGATCCAGGTTGGGAAACTCCTGGAGATTTAGGGATGGCAGATATCTCAGTGGGGTACAATGCCATAGAGTCCACCCTCCCAAGCAGCCACTTTCTCCAGGGAAACTGATCTCTGTAGTCTGGAGATGAGCTGTAATTCTAGGGGATCTCCAGGTCCCACATGGAAGCTGGCATCCCTACAAGGCGGCTTAGAATATCCACCAAACAACGATAAAAAAATACACAATAGTCCACAATTTAAAACCACGAATCAGGATTGCCAGTAGCTTTTAAAAGAGAAATCTAAATTAGTCAAAAGCAGTCCTAAATAAAACTGTCTTCAATTGCCTCCTAAAGTTTAACAAGTGAGGGAGCCAGGTGCACCTCCTTGGGGAGGATGGTCCATAATTTGGGGGCCACCACTGAAAAGGCCTCTTTCATGTCCCCACCAGATGAACTTCTTTGATTGGTGGGACAGTCAGGAGGACCCGTGATCTTAATTCCTGAGCAGGAACCTAAGGGAGAGGACGGTCCTTCAGATACCCTTCTCAAGCCAGGTAGGGCATTTAACATATAAAATGCTATTGTGACTTTTGCGCTGTTTGAAATTTTGTTCTGTTACTTTTTGTGGGTAGAGGCATGAAGAACAAAGTTTAATACATGTTTGTGCTTATGTGGGGGAAAGGATAACATCTGGCAGCTTTAAAACTCATTAAAAAAAAAGATTGGATCCAACCAATACTTAAGTTTTGTCTGTTGCTTGAGCTTCCACAGAGAAGAGCTGCGGTTGCTACCACGGAAGGCTGTTTTCAAAAACCATTTCCCCCCCTCCCTCAAGTGATGCTGTGCCTTTGAAAAGTTCTGTTGTCAGGTTTTCTCCCAACATGTTCTTTTCATTCCTTTGCACTTTTGCCAAAGTTGGCTTCCAGCTGGTGATCACAGGTGGATACATTTCTTCAGGGGCAATGAAAGCCCCAGAGCAGCCTGGCTGTTTGGGGAAAAAAACATGAAAATATGTTTTTCCTCATCTCCCAACATTGTTTTGTGAGTCATAATCTGTATCAAATACAGTGCAGTACAAAAAGAAGGGGGAGAAAAGGCTTCCTGATTCTCTTTGTTATCTGCAATTGGAGACACTTGTTTCAAAGAAGAGGAAAAGACGAAGATATTGGATTTATACCCCGCCCTTCACTCGGAGTCTCAGAGTGGCTTACAAACTGCTTTCCCTTCCCCTCCCCACAAGAGACACCCTGTGAGGTTGGTGGGGCTGAGAGAGCTCTTTCAAGAAGAGGAGGAGATTGGATTTATACCCCGCCCTTCACTTGGAGTCTCAGAGTGGCTTACAAACTCCTTTCCCTTCCCCTCCCCACAAGGGACACCCTGTGAGGTGGGTGGGGCTGAGAGAGCTATGACAGCATCTTTTTCAAGGACAGCTGTGCCAGAGCTTGTGACTGACCCAAGGTCACACCAGCAGTTGCGAGTGGAGGAGTGGGGAATCAAACCCGGTTCTCCCAGATTAGAGTCCACACACTTAACCACTGCACCAAACCTTTCTGTTCCTGTCACATGACAAAGGCTAATGACAATTATATTGTCCAGTATAAAGGAGCAGAATGACATGATGGCTAGGAAACACAGGGTTCACTAAATCCATATTTATCGGTGGTGGAGGAAAGTGATGTTAAGTCACAGCTGATTTATGGTGACCCCCCTAGGATTTTCAAGGCAAGAGGTGAACAGAAGTGGTTTACCATTGCCTGCTTTTGCATAGTAGCCCCAGACCTTGGTGGGCTCCCATCCAAATACCAACCAGGGCCGACCCTGCTTAGCTTCTGAGATCTGACGAGATCACACCAGCCTGGGCCATCCAGGTCAGGGGAGGCTGAAGGAGTACTGGTTTTCTTTCTTTCAAAATACATTTTATTATAGTTTCACCATCATATACAGAGTGGGAGTAGTAATTTTCAGCAAAATAAGGGTGCAGAGGG
>NW_015172028.1:745656-748344 GCF_001447785.1 Gekko japonicus | reverse complement strand
GGAAAGAGCGACATAATTTATCTCCCATTCCTGTGATGGTTCTCTCATGAAAAAGACAGCTCCTGTGTTTGTAATCGGTTAAGGGGGAGGGAGGTTAATCCACCAGATGAGTTAATGGAAGATGTTTTATTCCCATTGGGGGGGGGGAAGTAGGATCACTTCTAAATAGTTTTCCAAAGGTAAAGGTAAAGGTTCCCTTGCTCGAAAGCCAGTCGAGTCCGACTCTAGGGTTGCGGTGCTCAGCTCCGTTTCAAAGCCGAAGAGCCAGCACTGTCCGAAGACATTTCCGTGGTCATGTGGCCGGCATGACTAAACACCAAGGTGCACGGAACGCTGTTACCTTCCCACCGAAGTGGTACCTATTTATCTACTTGCAATTTCTTGCTTTCGAACTGCTAGGTTGGCAGGAGCTGGAACTAGAGATGGGAGCTCACTCCATCATGCGGCACCCGGGTCTTGAACTGCTGAACTACTGACCTTCCACAGCCTGCAGTTCAGCGTCTTAACCACTTGAGCCACCACAGCTCCTTAGTTTTCCAAAAGCTGGGGGCAAAAGCAGACTGAAGGGGTGTTGGGAAACGAAGGGGACCCAGAGCTTCCTGGCTCCAAGAAGATCTGAGGAGCCATCCTTGGCCTCCACTTACCAGGTCAACACCATGAATGGTGCCTTCAAGGAAATGCCTGCTGGCCAGCCAGTCAGCAGTGGCTGGCCCTTTCACAACACGTTGCTTGACAATCAGCTGGGAGGTAGCTTTTCTTTGTGGGGGGAGATAGGATGAGTCACAGCTGAGCTGCAGGGGCAGCAGCTGCTTCACACAGGAACTGTTCAGATCTCCCAGAGGGGTGAAGCCACCAAAAGGGCTGGTCTCAGGACCTGCTGAGGAGGGAAATTGGCCGAGGAGGACATGTGGACTTTTGCTCCTCAGGCTGAAGCAAGCAGAGTTAGAAAGGACAAAGAGGACAAGGGTGAATGAAACTACTTCCCTCAGTCAGAGACCTGTGAGAGAGTGTCATAGGGTTGCCAATCATCATTTGGGGCCTGGGAATCTTGCATTGCAACTACTCAAGACAGCAGAGATCAGTTCTCCCGGAGAAAATGGCTGCTTCGGAGGGAGGACTCCATGGCTTTATACCGTGCTGAGGTCCCTCCCCTCCCCAGTCCGTGCCCTTCACCAGGCTGCACTCCCAAAATCTCCAGGTATTTGCCAACCCAGAGCTGGCAACACTACTCAGGCTGCTTAGCTCCTCTCTCAGAACTGTCTTTCCCAGTTGGCATTCTGCCTGGTTGCTTCCAAGGGACAGATGAGACAGGAAGGCTGTGTCCATCAGCTTTGCAAGAACTCCTTTGTTCTGCCTGGCTTGGTTGAGGCTCTTTCAGGGTGGTGATTTGGGAGGGGGAATAAGAGGAGGAAGAGTTGGATAGCCCTTCTCTGCTGTACTGTCCTTTCCCCTTAGACTGAAGTCTCTGTATCTGCAATCTGTAAAAACAGAGAAGGGGGGGGGGGGAGGAAAGGAAAGGCTGGAAACAGAACCTCAGATCTGCATTTAACATATGGCCGTGTCTGTTTTGAAAGAACTGTTCTTAAAGAATTTAGGTAGCTTTGAAGCAAGACAGCTAGGCTTTCCGTGGGATTTGGCTAAACTATAAGCCTTAATGTTTAGTGCAAGTTAATATGGAAACTCCCCTGGATTTCAACGCGACCGCAATTTGTTCCAGTGAAATTAAAACAGAAAAAGAAAGTAAACATGCATTGGTGCTTCAAGCAAAAACATTTTGCCATCATACAATGAGCCTTTGAATTGCTTTACTTCTCCATGCATCAAGAAAGGATGGCTCATGACTTCCGGTTGATGGCGGCACGTTCACGGACTCACCTGCCGGACCTCCCGGGGGTGTCTCCGTGCTCTGGCGGAGGGAGGGGGTGAGCAGGCTCATTAACCCCCCCAGGGGCCCGGCGAAGGGACCCTGGCCAAGGAGCTCTGAGGGGGTAGCCTCTTCGATGGCTGAATGCCGGAGAATCGAGGCTCTCCCTTGCTCCAGTGGTTCATCCAGCCGAGAGACCGAATGGTACAAGTGAAGCTAACCGGGTTAAGCGCAGGAGATCGGGCATGAGAAATGATGACGGAAACAGGGTCGGAAGACCAATTAGGAATGTGAGTCATCTGAGAAACGAATTTTAAAAGAAAAGACGCTCCCTACCCTACGCGGCGGAATGGCAGAAGCGAGCGGGGGAGGGATGCCTCCTATGCGCATAAATCGTTGTGCGAAAGGGGGGGAGCGGAAGAGTAAACGTGCGATTGCCCAGAAGTACTCACCCATTCGAGCTATACAGTTAAGCGCATATTCAGAGACTTTAAAAAATTTTCGTGAAGGTAAACAAACAGGAAAAAGATGGCGGGGAAGAGGGACAGAGACAAAGAGAAAATTTAAAAAATGAAACCAGAGTCCCCGAAGCCGAAAATGACCAGTGAGATGGCGAAGGCGATGGTTGAGGTCATGCGCCCTCTACTGGAACAGCTAAATGCCTTTAAAGAGCAGATGTCTGGGGTAACAGCTAATATTACTGCACAACAAAATCAGCTGACAGTTGTAACAACAAGCATCACTGCTCAACAAACGCAAATAACGGACTTGATCCAAGTAATGAAGCAGGATGCTGAGAAAATAAAGGAAATGGCTGAGACAAC
>NW_015172028.1:738102-745187 GCF_001447785.1 Gekko japonicus | reverse complement strand
AACTTTGGTTCCAGGGGATGAGGGGGGGCACTGTTATTGGGCAATTAAATGTAAATGGGGAGGGTTAAAAGTTCTAAACGTTTGACACAGCTTCTTGGGTTTTTAGTCAGTAGTGGGTTCTTTACTTTCTCCCTTATATGTAGTTTTTCCCATCCCCCTTTCTGTTGTAGTTTTTTTGTAGTGTTAAAAAAATCAATAAAAAATCCCCTCCGGGGGATAAGAAAGAAAGAAAGAAAGAAAGAAAGAAAGAAAGAAAGAAAGAAAGAAAGAAAGAAAGAAAGAAAGAAAGGCTCATCTCTGCTAAAGTGGGGATTTTGCACCTGCTTTTATTTTCAGGAGGGCCAACTGGACCGGTACCAATACATTCTTAGGCAGGGGGTCATTTCCTGCGGGAGCGCACAGGAGCGGAGCTCCGGCAGTAAAGAGCCTAGGGAGCGGGCACATGCAACAAGCCCTGCCCCCTGCTCCCAGCAGCTCTGGGCCATGAGGAGCAAGAAACAGCCAGGTAAGTTGCAGTGGGTGTTGCCTCCTGACACACTTCCGGTGATGTCAGGGGGTGTGGCATATGCAAATAAGTTATTCTAATGAATTATGCTAATGAGCTCCTGCACCTCTTTTTCTATGAAATGACCCCTGTTCTTGGGTAAAAAAAAATGCAAGAGAGTAATATTGACCCAGTTTATTTCTATTTAGGAAGAATATCATCCACGTGCCTTTTAGGGTTGCCAGCTCTGGGTTGGGAAATACTTGGAGATATGGGGGGCAGAGCAAGGTTTGGGGAGAGTGGGACCTCAGCAAGGTATAATGCCGTAGAGTCCACCCACCAAAGCAGCCATTTTCTCTAGGGAAGCTATCTCTGGTGTCTGGAGATCAGTTATAATAGCGGGAGGTGCCCAGTGCACCTAGAGGATGGAAACCCTAATTGCTATGGCTGCAGATGTCGTTTTTCAAAAAGACATTGTCTGATTTCTCCGGCGTAGTGGTGGCGGCTGTAGCTGTAGCAGCCTCCATGGTTCTTTCCATGGTAGGGACTTAGGAGGTCCTCAGGCAGGACTAGAGGAGGAGGGTTTGCTTCCACTGAGTTTCCTCTCATTCTGGCCTACTCACATCTTCTTCCATTGCGGCCTAGGGAGTGGTCCCGCCCTTCGTGGACCGGCCTTTTGAAGGGTTTCCTGGGGGAGGGACATCCCCATCTTTTCCCTGTTGCTCCAGTCCAGGGGCTAGACTCTGGAGATTGGCAGGATCCAGGGTCAATGGGCCTTTCCCCTGGGTCTGGATACACCCTGCACCTCTGGCCTCTTCCAAAGGAACTTGCCTTCAGCCCACTTGGGCTTGGTGAGGCTGGGATTGCCTCTCCCCTTTCCCACCCCAGCAGGTGCTCTTCCCTAGATCTGGCCTCCTTGTCTGAGCCAAATCCCATCATGCCTCCTCTGTTGTTGTCATATCCCTGAAATCCACTGGAGTTGGCTGGCGTCTCCTGCAGGGCCCTTCTTGCTGCAGCTGGCCCCAGGCCAAACCTGACTGAGACGATAAGTGCCAGTGTGGGGTTGCTGCCTCCAGGCAGGCACCTAACGGGGATTCAAAAAAGTAAATTACATTAAAAGACATTGTCAAGGAAGCGGGATTGAATGAAGCTTGAATGGATTACTGATGATGTTAGAACAATAATGGAAACCTGGTCCATTTACGGTGCAATCCTAAACAGAGTTACAAACTTCTAAACCCACTGAATTCAATGGGCATGGAGGGGTGTAACCAGGGGTCATTTCTTAGAAAAAGGTGCAGGAGCTCATTAGCATGACTCATTAGCATAACTCATTTGCATATGCCACACCCCCTGATATAACCAGAAGTGCGTCAGAAGGCAACACCCACCACTCAGGCGCCACTGGACTGTTTTGGATTCCTAGCTATTGGGGGGGGGGACATGCAGATCTGTCCTCGCAGAGGAGGGAGAGCCTATACCTGAATAAAACTTGGTCTTAAAGGTGCCACTAGACTGTTTTGGACTGTGGGGCCGGGGGGGGGGGGCTCTGCAACTTACCTGGCTGCTTCTTGCTCTGACTAAGGGCTGTTTGGAGCAGGGGGTGGGGCTTGTTGCATGTACCCGCCCCCTGGGCTCTTTACTGCCGGAGCTCCGCTCCTGTGCACTCCTGCAGGAAATGTCGTCTGGGTATAACTCTGCTAAAGGTGACACTGTTAACAATATATACATCTAGGGATGGGCATGGACCTGAAAAAAACTGGCTCGCTTTGGGATTTGGGGTGGATCTCAAACTGAACCAAGCCAAAAGCCTCCCCAAACCATAGGCAGTCCAGAGAGTTCAGTTCCCCCTTTCTCCCAGGTACAGGTCACTGTGGCTCGGAGAAAAGGGGGGGATCATCTGGGAAGGGTTAAATGCCTGGCATCCATTTAACCAATCTGTTTTGCTTTCCTCCACTTTGAAGCGGGGGGGGGGAGAAACCGTCTGCTTTAATGGCTCACAGACATTTAAACCTCACAGCTGACAGGTGGACCCACCTCACTGTTAGGTTTAAATGGCTGGCAGCCATTTCAGCCTAACAGCAGGGCTCATCCACCCATCAGCTGTGAGGATGAAATGCCTGCCAACTATTTCACTGGTATTTTTCACTTCCTCCCACATTGAAGCAGGGGGAAGCGAAATCAACTGGTGAAATGGCTCACAGCCATTTAAACCTAACAGCTGATGGGCGGCCCCCGTGCCACTCAGCTGTTAGATTTAAATGTCCCCAAACAGCACTGGACAAAAGTCCAATAAATGTTTGAGTAAGGCACCTGCTCTGGACATCGGTTAGGGGACTTTGAAGCAGCCCAAGTTTGTGCCGAAATTTGGCTCGTGTGAGCTGGTTTGTGCCCATCCCTATATATGTTGACCTCAGTATCGAGTAGATGCAGTGCTGCTAAAGTGTGTCCTCCTTTCTAACAAACAGGGACTTGACTGAAAAACACGTGCTTTGTTTTTAGTGAGTAGCTGATGAACAGCAGGTGTTTTTGAGGTTCTAATGCAGATGGCCTGAAAGGTCTCAGTTCTCTCTCCCAGGCTTGATCAACATACAGTTCTGCTTTCACGAGTGATGCTGACGGAAGATTCTTTCTAATTAGGGATGCAACAAGGAGGGAAAAGGACATAGAAATGTTCAGCTGCACACAGCTAAGATCTGTATCTTTGCAAGCACAAGCTTTTCTGGGAGCTTGGAAAATATTGTTGTCCAGTCCTACCTGTCGTATGTTGGATCAGCAGAGTTGTACTGATGGGAGAAGCAGAAAGGGCCATTTTCTCCCCCTTCACCATCATGACTCACATGGCTATTATTAGTCCACATGGGTCCCATGACCAATGCTCCCTCTAAGCTGTGGAGTGTTGTGAGCAAAAATTCTACTCTGTGAGCTACCGGCATTACGGTTGTAAGCGGCCGATTTGGCTGCTGCATAAATCAGTTTGCTCTGGAGCCCTCCTTCCTGAGCTGAGACGAAAAAGTGTGAGCCGGAGGCTAAAAAACCGTGAGCTAGCTCGCACTAACTCAGCTTAGAGGGAACACTGCCCATGACCCCAGGAATAAACTTTCTTGGGATTGGAAGCAATGGCTGGGGTGACTGGGAACAAGGGTAAAATCCATAATTGTTGGTGCCTTCTGTTAACAGTTTGCTAGATACAAACCCAGCATATGGCTCAGTTCACACATCACCTGAAACCATGGTTTAATTAAAGTAATTATGGTAAGTGTGGTTGTCTAAATGAAGACCCTCTGCTAACTGGGTCCATCTAGGGTCCCTCAAACCAGAACCTGAAATCAAGATCTTTTTTTTTTTTAACTTTATTAGTTTATATAAAGAAAGTGGGGTAGGGGAAAGGAAGAAAAGAAAAATACAGAAATATTCAAAATTCCAATTTAGCATTCTACATGCATATCTTCTCATTAGAATTTCACAACTACTTCATCGATCATTCTTATTATTCTTCACTTAATCTTATTTTCTCAATACTTAAGTTTGAACCAGTCATAAAACCCCCTCCCAAGTCAAGATCTGAAGGTGGTTTATTAACCAGTTAGGCTTAATGATTCTGTTTAACACATGGAATTCACTGCCACAGGAGGTGGTGGTGGCTACAATCATGGGCAGCTTCTGAACTGAGGCTGTTTCTTGATGCTAGCTAGCAATTACGGTCTTTATTCTGCGTGAATATAGTCTTCCATTTCCCTTTTGTGTATCTTATGCTATTTGTCGTTAATTTTGTATTTTTACTAGTGTCCTGGCCCTACTGTTGGACCTCCTGATGGTACCTGGTATTTTTGGCCACTGTGTTGGACTGGATGAGCTATTGGCCCGATCCAACAGTGGTTTCTCTTATGTTCTTCTGTTCTTCTGTTTGAAGTAGGTGACCAAACTTTCTGGCTTAATCTTAGTTTGTTACCAGGACTCCCAAGCCCAACTTGTCATGGTGGAGGATCTCTCATCCCAAGCTTCTGTTGCTTGCCACTGCACCAAGCAGTGATGGGTGGAAATTAAAAACAAAACAAAACCCTCATTGGCGTCACAAGCACAATGGAGTCACTTCTGGAGAAAACTCGGAAGTGATGGCAGGTAGCTCTAAGAATCACTGGAAACTCTATAGTGATGATGTCACTCCCAGGGGAAACCCAGAAGCAACAGTTGTAACTCAGTGCTTTGCACGTTAGATTGTATGTAGTTTTTAAAGTGTTTTAACCTTTTTTTGTAAGCCGCCCTGAGCCTGCTTCGGTAGGGCATAAATCCAATAAATAAATAAATGGAATTGCTAGAAGCAATCTGGTTTTACCACTGAGTTTTCAAGTATTCCTAGAGCTACTGCCATTGCTCCCAGGTTTCCCCCAGAAGTAACATCATCACACTTGTGATGCCACTCCCTACCATGTTCCCACCCCCCAGCCATCAGCTTGACATTTCTGTTTGCTACACCCAGGGCTATTTTTGGGCAGGAACGCACAGGAACGGAGTTCCGGCTGGCCCCCAAGTTGACCATGCCCAGCAGGAACTCATTAGTATAATAGGCCACACCCAATAGCAGACACTCATTAGGATTGGCTACATTAGGGGTGTGGCCTAACATGCAAAGGAGTTCCTGCTACAAAAAAAGCCCTGGGTTTTGACAACAAACAAGGTAAACAGAATAAGAAGCAAAAGGTGGGTGTGGCTGGATAACCACACTTCTGGTAACATGGGGGTGCGGCCTAATGTGCTAATGAGCTATGCTCTCATGGGTGTGGCTGGATATGCTAATGAGCTTCTGTTGTTGGGTGTGGCCTATTATGCTAATGAGTTCCTGATGCGCTTGTTCTACAAAAAAAGCCCTGGCTACACCCTGATGCTATCCCTAGTCTACAGAGTGAAGGCAATGAAAGCCTCATTTGTTGGAAGAAAACCACAGGGCGAGTGATCCCCTCCGTGCTGAATCCAGCTTTCACAAACTAGACCCAGTTAAAATAAAGCTGCCATGATGCCTGAACTGAGGCTGTTTCTTGATGCTAGCTAGCAATTACGGTCTTTATTCTGCGTGAATCTGCGTGTATCTTATGCTATTTGTCGTTAATGTTGTATTTTTTATATTCATTTCTGTGTGTTCTTCCATGATTTGGTATACAGGACCTTTGCAATGTACACTCTGTATCTCATTTGGCAGTTTGTATCTCTATTTTTTTGGTTCAGTTAAGAATGTGCAAACCTTTTTCCCCCCTAGTATTTCCACCTCTCTGAAAGTGACATTACGTGTTCATGCCATTTACCTTCAAAAGTGGGTATGTGGGCGAATTTTTTTTGGTGACTATATCTTGCACACAGATATGCAGGTGTGCATTTTTGCTCCTTAGAACTGAATCCAGGCTCTTGCAAGAGCAAACTCTTCTTGATGATCTAGAGAGTGCAAGTGGAAAACCAGCTGCAAGAGCATACTTGCATTTTTCTGGGGAGAGGATTGAGAGGAAGATAATGAAGGAGACTTTTGAGTTAATCACACAGGCAGACACTGGGGCCAGGCTTAGGGCTGCCAAGCCGCGGCGGGGGATCCGTGCGTCTTCACAGGATCCCTGCCGCGGGGGACAGCGATACGCGTTGCACCGCCATTGCCAGGATGTGACACTATGCGTCGCTCTGGTCCTGTTGCCAGAGCGACGCGTAGTGTCACATCCTGTCAACGGCGATGCAACGCGTATCGCTGTCCCCCGCGGCAGGGATCCTGTGGAGATGTGCAGACCCCCCCGCCGCGGCTTGGCAGCCCTAACTGTATGTGGGATTCCAAATGAGACTGCACCATCTATATATATAATAGTGAAATGTGGTCCCCATCTGCGGATACCTAAATTCACGAATTGGGGCCACACTGAAACTGAACAGATTTTCCTGCAAATTTGGGAAACCTCCTAGGTTTGCAGAAAAATCTGAAATCTTAAAAAATACTTGGGGGCAGTGTTCCCTCTAAGCTGAGTTACTGTGAGCTAGTTCACAGTTTTTTAGCCTCCGGCTCACAACAATCACACAGGCAGACACTGGGGCCAGGCTGCACCCACAAAACAATCTTTAGACCACCCCCAATGACACAGCCCCAGACTCTGGGGACTGTGACTGTCCCCTTCAAGGAGACACACAGCACTACCCAGTCCAAACACTGGTTCTGGCCCCACACCCTTCTATTTGGAGTGCCTCCAAGAGGCCTCTATTTCTAAGGAGATTTGAATAAGGAACTGGTTGCCTCCTGGCCCAGGCTAGTTTGATTTTGTCAGATATAGTGAACCTAAGCAGGGTCAGCTCTGGTTATTCTTGGATGGGAGATCACCAAGGAGCACCAGGGTTGCTATGCAGAGGCAGTAAATGGCAAACCGCCTCTCTTTCTCTCTTGCCTTCACCTGGATGCCCAGGCTAGTCTGATTTTGTCAGATACAGTGGAGCTAAGCAGGGTCAGCTCTGGTTATTCTTGGATGGGAGACCACCATGGAACACCAGGGTTGCTATGCAGAGGCGGGCAATGGCAAACCACCTCTTTTTGTCCCTTGCCTTGGCCTGGATGCCCAGGCTAGTTTGATTTTGTCAG
>NW_015172028.1:722671-738043 GCF_001447785.1 Gekko japonicus | reverse complement strand
GTGAAGGGTGGGGTATAAATCCAATCTCTCCTCTTCTTCTTACCTTGAAAACCCTACAGGGCTGCCATAAATTGGTTGCAGCTTGATTGCACTTTCCACCACCAGCAGATTACAGAAATGTTGGTTGCATTTCATTACATTTTATTATACTTTATTTGGTAGGTGGGGAATCTGGGGTTTGATTGTTTCAATTATATATCGTAAACCACCTTGAGCCCTGGGGAATGTGGAGATGGGTTGGAAGGATAGTCATGACTGTGGCCCTTTCTGCACTCTCCTTTTAATCCATGTCCACCGCAGCTTCCTCCATGCAATTCTACACTAAAACTGAATTCAGCTTTCTTTTTAATCCAGGTTTTTCCCCCCGTTCTGCATTACATGACCTCCCTTCAGTGGCCAGCCCGGTTTCAGCCTGCTGTTGCACCACGTTATTTGGATGCTGCTTTGCTGTAGTTAAGTGGTTAAGACGCTGAACTGCAGGCTGTGGAAGGTCAGTAGTTCAGCAGTTCGAGACCCGGGTGCCGCATGACGGAGTGAGCTCCCGTCTCTAGTTCCAGCTCCTGCCAACCTAGCAGTTCGAAAGCAAGACATTGCAAGTAGATAAATAGGTACCACTTCGGTGGGAAGGTAACAGCGCTCCGTGCACCTTGGCGTTTAGTCATGCCGGCCACATGACCACGGAAACGTCTTCGGACAGCGCTGGCTCTTCGGCTTTGAAACGGAGATGAGCACCGCAACCCTAGAGTCAGACTCGACTGGCTTTCGAGCAAGGGAAACCTTTACCTTTACCTTTGCTGTGGACTTAAATTGCCTCACCTCAAACACTGAGACAATCCAGAGTGGCTGGCGGAAAGGGCCTGTGTGAAGTGCTTTGAACACTGAAAGGGCTACGTAGTTCCTCGGCGTTATATCTTAGGTACGTAACTGTACTGGCTTCTCCCTCTCCTGTGCCCATTCTTCGCATTGTATAACTTTTTACCTTTTTTTAAATCAGAGACATCTAATCCTCCGGAACATTGGGTTTTGAATGCTACACACACACACACACACGCAGATTGTGCTTTCAGTACAGATAGCAAAAGAAGGCAGATTTTATTTTATTTTAAAGGGAGAAAGTGTAATGGTATAATTACACCGAGAAATAAAATGAGCTCCAGTAAGGCAAATCGTTCTCTTAATAGCTTGGGTTACACAGTTAACACAACGGTTCAGTCGCTTTTCAAAGGATAAAGGTAAAAGAACGATATTTCTGCTTCATAAGAAAAAAAAAAGTTCATTATGCAACTTGACAGGTTGCCCTTAGTGATACTGTTCTGGAGGGGGGGGATATAGGGGCCACAGTACTGAGGCCTCTCTCTACCCAGCTGCCATTCCTTGCAGTCTGTGCCTCTAGGTGTGTTCAGCTGGGCTGTAGACCCTGGACAGAGTCCACCGGAGGGAGAAAATTGCTTGAGGAGAGAAGCTCAGCGGTGGGAACCGGTCAGTTGCCGCCCTGGGTGCTCGCTCTGCCTTAAAAGCAAGCTCCCACTCTGTGCTTTAGATAGGATTGGATCAAACCTGCATTTAAAGAGACACGGTCTGCCTCCGTCAGTTCTCTGATAGACGCCGCTCTGTGACTGCATTTCCTGGCTCTTTTCACCGTCTCTGCTTTTCCCTCGAGTAGTTATTCCAAAGAGAGCACGTCAAACAGAACAGGAGTTCACACTGATAGTGGAGATGTGGATTCAGGCTAACCGGTCCCAGACGTCCCATCTGGACCCTCCCAAGAGCTTCCTGGCTTATTTAATGGACTTCTAGCTTGATGTTAGTGCACTAGGGTAAAAAGAAAAACAAGATGTTAATGTCGTTTGCAAGGTGATCGTTGTAGTGGTTAGAGTTTCAGACTAGGATGTGGGAGACCCAGGACTGGAGAAGAGGAAGAAGAAGAGATTGGACTTACACCCCGTCCTTTACTACCTGAAGGAATCTCAGAGCGGCTTACAACCTCCTTTCCCTTCCCCTCCCCACAACAGGCACCTTATGACAATGCTCCTTCTATGCTGTGGAGTCTTCTGAGCAAAACTCCTACTTTGTGAGCTACTAGCATTAAAGTTGTGAGCGAGTGATTTCGCTACTGCATAAATTAGTTTGCTCTGGAGCCATCCTTCCTGAGCTAAGACAAAAATGTGTGAGCTGGAGGCTAAAAAAACTGTGAGCTAGCTCACACTAACTCAGCTTAGGGGGAACACTGCCTGTGAGGTAGGTGGGGCTGTGAGAGCTCTTTCAAGGACTGCTCTTGAGAGAACAGCTTTGAGAGAACTTGTGACTGACCTAAGGTCACACCAGCAGCTGCATGTGGAGGAATCAAACCCGGTTCTCCCAGATTAGAGTCCGTGCTCTGAACCACTACACGAGACTCTGCCATGGGGCTGCCAGGTGGGAGGCCTCTGGCCAGCAGCCTTCCTCACTTGCTGCTTGAGCAGTGGCAGGAGAATTTTTTTTTTTAAAGCAGCAACATGGTGATGTCATCTGCATCACTCCATCAGTACAGGGGAAACCTGGAAATGATGTAGGGTAGCTCTGTCTAGGAATTGCTGGAAACTCTATGGTAAAACCACTTCCAGGTTTTCCCTGGGTGTGACGTAGCAGCAACTTGATATCATGCCTCCCCTGTTACTGCCCCCAGACCTCCTACCGGTTGCCAGGCATGGCCCGGCACAGCCTGGAAATTAGGGTTGCCAGCTCTGGGTTGGGAAATACCTGGAGATTTGGGGGATTGAGTCTGGGAGGGAAGGCTTTTGGAAGGGGAAGGGACTTCAGCAGGGTATAATGTTGTAAAGGTACCTTCCAAAGGAGCCATTTTCTCCAGGGGAACTGATTTTGGTTGTCTGGAGATCAGTTGCAATAGCGGGGGATCTCCAGGTGCCACCTGGGGGAGGGCAACGTGAAATGGAAGTGTGCTAGGTAACCTTGGGCTACTCACACACTCTCAGCCTAATCTACCTCTTGGGGTTGTTGTGAGTATAAAACGGAGGAGAGGAGAATGATGAAAGCCACTTTGGGGGCCCTGCGAGGGAGAAAGTTGTATTAATGAAATAAAGGAGTAAATAAAATTAATATACTTCCTTTTCTCCATAGTCTGTCTGTTTTGAGTCTGTGAGGTGGCTTACACATGCACAGGGCCAGGGCTATTTTTGGGCAGGAACGCACAGGAACAGAGTTCTGGCTGGCTCCCAAGTTGGCCACGCCCAGCAGGAACTAATTAGCATAACAGGCCACACCCAACAGCAGGAACTCATTCGGATTGGCTACATTAGGGGTGTGTGGCCTAACATGCAAAGGAGTTCCTGCTACAAAAAAAGCCCTGGGTTTTGACAACAAACAAGGTAAACAGAATAAGAAGCAAAAGGTGGGTGTGGCTGGATGACCAGACATCTGGTAACATGGGGTGTGTGGCCTAATATGCTAATGAGCTGTGCTGTCAGGTGTGTGGCCTAATAGGCTACTGAGTTTCTGCTTTTGGGTGTGGCCTATTATGCTAATGAGCTCCGGCTGGGCTTTTTCTACAAAAAAAGCCCTGCACAGGGCTATAAAAAAGATCCCAGAATACTGAAATGGGAGGGCAGATTAAAATGGATTTTAAAAAAGGGAGAGGAACAACTGGATTGTTAATGCTGCTATACTTTCCTAATGTTAGTTAACACGGGTATTCTTAAAGGACACACATTTTCCATTGTGCGAGGACTCGATGCCAGGTAGTCCCTGTAGTCATTTAAATGCAGGTCCCTAAGTATTTTTGATCCATCGTCAAATGGAGGAGATAACATTTGTTTCTCATTTCCATACGCTAATAATTTAAATATTTGCCAATTTAAATTTTATTATTGCCTGGCGTTAAAATTGGGGGTGGGTGGGAAATGCCATGCTGGTGTTTAAAGAGCAGAGAAAATATGACAGGAATTGCTTAAGGCCTGCTAAATGTTATAAAATCAACTGGGATATCACTAGTGTCTTCTGGGAGTATTGCGAAGCCCATGGCCTTTTTAATAATTACTTCATTTCTCTTGTCATTTAGTCAGCACAAGCCACTGAGTAGAGTTTGCCAGGCTTTACCTGGCTGCTGGCGGGGGGCTCCCTCTTCAGTCCCTGGAGTTTTTGGCGTGCGCGTGAAGTATGTGCACCACAATGACATCACCAGGAAGTGTTGTCATCACGCAGGGCATGTTGCAGGGGACGCTCTATCATTTGAGGGGGGGGGATCTGCAGGATCCAACCCATTTTCTTTGCTCTCCTCCTGTGAACTTAGAAAACGGTGGGCGCTGCATTCCGTGACGTGCAGAAACGTGTATCATGTGGGCAGTGCAGCCTCATTGCTGCGTAGGGTTGCCAGCTCCAGGTTGGAAAATACCTGGAGATTTTAGGGGTGGAGACTGAGGAGCATGAGTTTGGGGAGGGGAAGGACTTCAATAGGGTATAATGCCAGAGATCCCATCTTCCACAGCAGCCATTTTCTCCAGGTGAACTGATCTCTGTCGCCTGGAGGTAAGTCGTAATCCCAGGAGATCCCCAGCCACCACTTGGATGCTGGCAACCCTAGGAGAGGCCGTGCAGTCCAAAAATACCCCCCCTTAGGATGAACCCTAACCTTTAGGGCAGTGGAAGCATGACCCTTTGAAGCCAAGCATTTTCCAAACCATTGATACTGGAGCTCACCTCCCTACACACTACCCCTCACTGCTTTTTACAATAATAAATATCTGTTTAAATCTTTCTTTAGCTTTTTATGATAGGGATTTCCAGTGCCTGTTCTGGACTAAGTAAAACTGTCTTCCTAGATAAAAGGCGCTATTTAAAAGAAACCAGGAAGGAAGAAGAAACCTCTGCTGTAGAAAAGGAGCCGATAACGGCTGTCAACAGAGAGGAGATGGCACCCCCATTGAAATGAAACAATAATCTTTTTTGTTTCTTTTATTTTCTTCTTTCTGCTTTCCTTGGGACTTGGGAACTATTACTTAAAGCCTCTCCCTTGATGTATTACTACTAACAAGATCTCCTGGGAGAGATGGCTGAACGGCTGAGCTATCAGCTCAAAAACTGAACGGCTGTGTGTTCCCGTGGGCTTGCTCTGTTTTCAAATTAGATGGGGACGTGTTGAAAGAAATATTACACAATCTTGGGTAAAGAGGTGCAAGGTAATGCCAGAGGTCCTGGGAGCAGTAATGAAGCCATGGGAAAAGACGGATTGTTAACTCAGAATGTAGGTACCATTGTAAACCGCTTGCACCCACGTTTATATTTCCACGACATGTCTGTTGGCCTGGAGCCTGTCTTGTCCCAATAGGCTTCTTGCTGTGCTCCTGAAATGTCAGGCTCTCGAATGGTGGCTGGTGAGATAGTGAGGAATTTCACATTACCCTTTTTAACCCGTTTTGAAGCTGTTTTTGATCTGTCATGAACCGGTATAGGGCTGCCATATCACACATGGTTTTCCCGTTCCAGTAAAGAGCTGGATCTGAAGGGGTTTGCCATTTCAGACTGCACCGCTTTTCCCCGCTTTCCCCCCGCTATTTTTCACCTGCGCAGGCGATCTCCGGCTGCTTTTTTTTAATATTCGCTTTATAGCGCTATAGCACTGTAGCACTATAGCAAAACACTCCAGGCGTTCCAATGGGGTTGATATACTACTGTTCCGTTATAGCGCGCAGGTGAAAAATGGTAAGAAAAAGCACATCGGAACCGGGAGAGGAAACTGAAGACTACTTGGAAGCGGTTGACAGGTAAAATGCTTCAGCCCCGTTTCCTAAACAGGACAGAAGCGTTTGTGTCTGAAATTACAAATATATTCCGGTAGGGAACTGGTTCTAAAACGGTTCTGTCTGAAATGACAGACAAGAAATCATTTGGGAATCGTTCCTCTTCCAGATTATATCATCTGTCTGAAATTCCTCATTGATTCCATTGTTCTGTTTCACAGAAACATAGAGCTGGAAGGGTCATCTAGTCCAACCCTGTTCACAATGCAGGAAAATTCATAACGACCCCCCTCCCACTCCTGCCCTATGCCCACTCCTGCCCTATGCCCAGATGAAGGCAAAAATCTGGTCTGAAGGAAACCCAACCCTGTTCACAATGCAGGAAAATTCACAACGACCTCCCCCCCACTCCTGCTCTATGCCCAGAAGAAGGCAAAAATCTGATCTGAAGGAAACTTCCTTCCTAACCCCAGAGTGGTGATCAGCATTTCCCTGGGCGTGTAAGAAAGGGCCACGAGAGCTGAGCACTGACTCATCCCTTCCCGCCCTCCCTCTCATGATCTGCCAAAGTTCAGCCCAGCATTCATGTCTTCCAGGCTTGGGTGAAATGGTGGAGCCTCTCATGGAATTTGTTGTTCAGTCGCACAGTCGAGTCAGACTCTTCGCGACCCCATGGACCAGCTCCCGCCAGGCCCTCCTGTCTTCCGCCGTCCTCTGAAGTTGGCTCAATTTCATGTTCGTTGCATCGATGACACTGTCCAACCATCTCATCCTTTGCCGTCCCCGTCTTCTTTCACCTTCAATCTTTCCCAGCATCAGGGTCTTCTCCAGTGAGTGCTCCCTCCTCATTGGGTGGCCGAGCAGTGTTCCCTCTAAGCTGAACTGGTGTGAGCTAGCTCACAGTTGTTCGGCCTCCGGCTCACACATTTTTATCTTAGCTCAGGAAGGATGGCTCTGAGGCCATCTAAATTATGCAGCAGCTGAATCGCTCGCTCACAACATTAATGCCAGTAGAATTTTTGCTCACAAGACTCCACAGCTTAGAGGGAGAATTGGTTACCAGCCTCTAGGCTGGTCTCCTGGAATCACAACTGATTCCCAGATGACAAAGAGCAGTTCCACTGGAGAAAGTGGCTGCTTTGGTGGGTGGACCTTATGGCATCGCATCCCCGCTGAACTCCCTCCCCTCCACAAACCCCACCCTGCCCAGGCTCCACCTGCCAAATCTCCAGGTGTTTCCCAACCCAGAACTGGTGACCCTATCAATTCTGCCTGAAACAGACATTGGATTCAGGTCTTGTACTCCAGTTACCGGGTAGGGTTGCCAGTTCTCGTTGGGGAGACACCTGGAGGTTTTGGGGGTGGAGCCTGGGGAAGGTGGGGTTTGGGGAGGGGAGGGGCCTCAGCATGGTACAAAGCCATAGAGTCCTCCCTTCAAAGCAGTCGTTTTCTCCGGTGGAGCTGATCTCTGTCATCTGGAGATCAATTGTGATAGCGAGAGATCTTCAGGCGCTGCTTGAAGGTTGGCAACACTTATTACCGGGAGTGGTTGTTTCCATACACAGTTTCACGACTCCCCAACTTGTTGATCTGATTTTATCCTTTGCAGTTTGTCAACACTGTTAATTTCAATCTGCCTCCTACCCGGCCTTCATCGTACAGCTAATGAAAAGGGCTCTTCTAGTGGGCAGGAACCACTTCGCTCTGTCCCCTCCCCTCCCCTCCCACAGCTGCCCGTTGACTAGACGTTGTCCTCGGTAATATCCAGTAAAAAGGTAAAGGTAAAGGTTCCCTTGCTCGAAAGCCAGTCGAATCTGACTCTAGGGTTGGGGTGCTCATCTCCGTTTCAAAGCCGAAGAGCCAGCGCTGTCCGAAGACGTTTCTGTGGTCATGTGGCCGGCATTCCTGCAAAGATTACAAAAGCTTGGCAAATTATCACACCTTTGGGCACCTATGGAAATTAGCTTTTAATAAAAGCTAATTAATGTCATTAACCTTGGCTTTCATTTCGAGTTCTAATAACTATTCACGTCCACATATTAGGCTTTAATTTAATCAATGTGTCTTTAATGGAGATGGGAGTTTTCCCGTATCGGCAGCACAGGTTTGGGGCCCAACTAGACGAGGTGTTAAGAGAGCGATGATCAGAACACCAGACATCCTGAGTTTCATTTAAAATCTGTTGCAGGAGGGCTGGGGGGCCTTACATCACCCCTGCCTGTGCCAATTCCCTTAAGAAATCGCCTTTTCCTTACTATTTCCATTAAAAATGGTAAATACAATATGGTTTGCCAGTAGAGCTGCCAGGTCCCCCCCTCCGGCCACCGGTGGGGGATGGGGGGGGGTAGGGTTGCTAGATCCAGGTTGGGAAATTCCTGACGGTTTGGGGATGGAGGACATGGACATCAGTGAGATAAAACGCCACGGAGTCCACCCTTTGAAGCACCAATTTTCTCTGGGGGAACTGATCTCTGTTATCTGGAGATGAGCCGTAATTCTGGGGGATCCCCAGGTCCCACCTGGAGGCTGGCATCCCTATTTGCCAGTTTCCCCCCTTCTGCCCAGAGTAACGGCAGAGCATGAAGAAGAGGTAGTTTCTCTGAGAGAAAATGGAAGGTTAGACACCTCCCGTCACTCCATTTCCCTGATCAAAATTACCTCCCAGGACTGCTTCTAAAGGAAATGAAGGACATATGATGATCTATGCGCGCAATGAAGAAGCGCGCGGCGCGGCGAACTGGTTTTCTTTTTTTGTGTACACTACGAATGCGCATGCTCCATTGGGTGCGTGTGCGCATCCACGTAGGACTGCTTCTAAAGGAAATGAAGGACATATGATGATCTGAGGACAGATCCAGGTCATCAGCCGTGTTGGTCTGAAGCACCTTTAAGACCAATGAAAGTTTATTCAAGGAATGAGCTTTCATGTGCAAGGCACACTTTTTCAAATACACTGGAATGGTAGATGAGATTCTAAACTTATAGACAGGGATTTAACATCAAATTAACATGTAAAATGATGATGTTTAAGTTATGCAAAGTGAAAAACTAAAGTAGCAAGTTAAGGTTATAAGGTCAACAGTTGTAAAGCAATAAATATGTCAAAATAGCAGATGAATATCCAAAGGTGGTTTTTTCCCCTAATTGTGGGAAGTAACATAATCTTAATTATCTCATCTCAGGCATAGAGGCTGCATGGAGGGCACAACAGTATATTTTGAGTTGGGTGTGATGTTGTCAGCAGGCATCCATTCAGTATTCTAATATACTATTCTGAAAAAATAAATACACTGAAATACAGAGGATTTATAGTCCTTCTTGTTGAGAGTACATACGTGAGGACTGAATGAGTTAGCATATGTAATGGGATAAAAATCCAATATCTCTGTTGAGTCCTGGGGAGGTTTTTGTTCCAAGTGTTGTAATAACTTGTAATTCAGAAATTTCCCTTTCCCTTCTGTTCCTGAAGTTCCTTTGTAATAAAACAGCTACTTTGAGGTCATCCATTGACCTGATCATGGATGTTTCTAATGTCTTAGTGAACTCTGACCTTGGTGTCCCTGTGGAATCTAGAATCCCTTGCACCAAAGATTTGTCTTTAGGACAGAAGCTGTTCAGAAGCTACTGATGGACAGGTCTGACAGTGACAAATTCCAAGAGTCTGGGCTAAGCTATCCAATGCAATGGAAATCATGCAGTGATGCTTTCCCTGACCTCTACTACTTCCAGCTGGAAGTGTGGGCAATTGCATTGCATGGCTGTGTGTTTCCTCTTAAAAACTGGTGCTGTACTTAGGACCAAATCAGGACTGGGCCCTTTTGGCATTTTTTTAAATGGTCAATTTTTTTCTGTAAAATGGTGTTGGTGTAACAAATAGTTTGGCTCAAAAAATGCCAGCGGAAAGGATCATACCTGCTAAGTTTCTGTGCCTAGGTTTTGTCTGCCCCTGACCTGGATTCCCCAGGTTGGCCTGCTTTCATCAGATCTCGGAAGCTAAGCAGAGTCAGCTGTGGTCAGTATTTGGAGGGGAGACCACCAAGGAAGCCCTGGGGGGCTGTGCAAAGCCAGGCAATGGCAAACCAGCTCTGCTCTTCTCTTGCCTCAAAAACCCTGTGGGCTCACCATAGGTTAGCTGTGACGTGAAGGCACTTTCCATCCCCAGATTTTGTCCATGTAGGTCATCCACTTAGAAATCTTCCCGGTTCAGATCTGTGACTCTTAACCATCATTCTGCACTCACGGTCAGAATGATGCAGAATTTCATGAGCATGCACTCAGCTCTTTTTTAAAAAAAATGTTTATCTAAGGTCCCAGTACACACCGGTGAGGAAAGCCACGTTGGAAGTGCGGCTGCTTAGAGCCACACCAAAGGAAAGCGCGGCATTGGGATCAGACGCTTCCCCCGAGCCGCTGCACATATTCTGTCCGGCGTGATCACATGGCCGGGGGAAGCCAGGCAAAGACAGGCGAGCTGAGGCTGCTGGAGTATTTGTGTGCATGCACAGTCCGGCAGTTGTGCATGTGCAGTCTGGCAGTCCCTCGAATAACATGGACTGCCGGCACGTCCGTGATCCCATGCCCGGCCTTGCTGTGGATCTTCCGGTAGGTACTATGTTTTCCCTAGTACTTTTTTGATCCACGTTTTTGGCTGGAAGAGACGGGTTGGGGCGGGTGTGCGACACTTGTCAGATGTTGGCATCTGATTGCGCCCATTTGATGTGCCCTCAACCCGTCCACTTTGCGGGGCAAATCCTCCCGTGTGACCAGGGCCTAATTTCAAAGACCCAGTTCTGATTTGAAAATTTCACTTTCTGACCTGGGTTCTCTCTGTTTGGAACAAAACCACACTTCTCTTTCCTTCACTATACAAAGGAAATTCAGTCGATGAGTTATCAACATTGAAGAAGAAGAAGAGGAGGAGGAGGAGGAGGAGGAGGAGGAGGAGGAGGAGGAGGAGATTGGATTTCTACGCCGCCCTTCACTTGGAGTCTCAGAGCGGCTTACAAACTCCGTTCCCTTCCCCTCCCCACAACAGACACCTTGTGAGGTGGGTGGGGCTGAGAGAACTCTGACACAAACGGCTCTTTTTCAAGGACAGCTGTGCCAGAGCTTGTGACTGACCCAAGGTCACATCAGCAGGTGCAAGTGGAGGAGTGGGGAATCAAACCCAGTTCTCCCAGATTATAGTCCGTGCACTTAACCACTACACCAAACTGGCTCATTTCCTGGTTTTGCATCAGTTGCATAAACATGGTTGTAAAATACCATCAACAAGGCAAAAAAAAAGTATATGTACCGCATAAATAACATAAAATTGGTGTAAAGGGAACAAATGGGAAAAGAGTAAAACAAAAAAGTCCTTACAAGAATGCATCCAAAAACAAAAAAGGAAACATATTCATACATCCCTAATATTAGAGCTGCCAGCTCTGGTAGAGCCTGGGGAGGGTGGGGTTTGGGACGGGGAGGGTCCTCAGCAGCGTATAATGCCATAGAATCCATCCTCCAAAGCAGCCATTTTCTCCAAGGGGAATCGATCTTGGTCGCCTGGAGATCCATTGGCATAGCAAGAGATCTCCAGGTGCCACGTGGGGGTTGGCAGCCATTCCTGATACGCACCTGTTTAATCCAACAGTCATATTCCGCATATCCTAATAATCTACATTGTACTAACAAGCTTTTCCATTTTGGAAAAGGAGCTGGACGTTTGCTGCAGCACTGCTCTTTGATTTAAATAGAGGAACGGGTTAAAATACGATGCTCGCCACAGAGGTAGTCATTACTCCATAGCCAATGCTAACTCATCTGTTGTTTCGGGCAAATTCACATCAGTTTAACAATACTCTAATGGCCTGTCAAGTTACACAAGCGGGGCCCGGGACCAATGATTGGCAGCTCAGCCGTACATCCACAAAAGCTGTTCCCTGAAGCCAACGAATGGAAGCCTAGGTTCCAGGCCTTGCCCACGTGGGTACCCGAACTTGTTAGTGGATCGCCTGGGTGTGATCTGTTATGACTGTAATGGTTTGCCCGCAGACAACAAGAGACCTGCTGCTATTAGCAGGTCACTGAATTCTCCTCTCTCTCTCTCTCTCTCTCTCTCTCTCTCTCTCTCTCTCTCTCTCTCTCTCTCTAACGTCAAAGCCTGAGTTTATAGACCTGAAGAAACAAAATCCAGTCTCTGCTCCCTAAGCATTGTGGCTAGGTGTGATTTATACTGTAATTGTGTCCCGTCGTTGGCAGCACGCTGAATCTGGCTGTAGCAGCAGGCCAAGCTGATGAGTTGCTGGTTGTGTGCCCTCTGTCACCTGACAAAGGGAAATAAATAACGCCAGGTTTATGTTAGGTGGCAGCGGTCTGGTAAATCCGCTTCTGCGAGGAGCGGTGCCATTTTAGCTTTCTGTAAAGGGATGTGTCTTTTGGATGTATTCGCATTAAACTGCAGAGCCAGTATTACACTTTATGCCTCATACCGATTACAGAATGCTTGTCAGCACTGTTCAAATTGTTCTTCTTTTTTAAAATTAACCGTGGGATTTGTGGATCTGGCATGCATATGTAGCATACAGGCACGTTTAAATGCTGGTAACAATAGTCAGTGTGTACAACCTGTGAATGGGCTAGAAACAGGCGTGTTCCTGAGGAATAATCACAGGTACCGCACTCGGTTTGGTCACATGATGAGAAGACAAGCCTCACTGGAAAAGACAATAATGTTAGGCAGGGCTTTTTTTGTAGAAAAAGCCCAGCACGAACTCATTAGCATAACAGGCCACACCCCCTGACAGCACAGCTCATTAGCATATTAGGGCACACCCCATGCCTTCCCTTGACTTGCCTGGGCGCCCCTCGGCTGCGGGGAGCCTGGGCAAGCCGGCCCTTGGACAGGCTGGGGAAGGCACGAGGAGGCATTTAAATGCCTCCCAGAGCCTTCCAGGGCCCCTTGTGAGCCGAAATTCTACCCACCTCGGAGCCGCCGGGGTGTGTGTGTCACTCTCCATGCCTTCCCTCTGTAGCCACGCACGCAGATGTTCTGGCTGTAGTGGGCATGGCCAACTCTGAAGCCAGCCGGAACTCCGTTCCTGTGCGTTCCTGCCCAAAAATAGCCCTGATGTTAGGAAAAGTTGAAGGCAGCTGGAAAAGAAGACCCAACGAGAGATGGATGGACTCCATCAAGGAAGCCACAAAGGCCCTCAGTTTGCAGGACCTGAGCAAGGCTGTTAATGACAGGATGTTCTGGGGGTTGCTAATGTTGTAAAATAGTCAAAAGTGTTTAATACTCAGACTATTAATGGATCTTGCTCTATTGGAAAGAAGAGATTTCTTTGCTTTTAAAAAAACCTTTATTTCTAAGGGTAAAAGGTATACGGGATTACTACAAATAAACATAACACTAACAGCTACATTTTCTAAGCTGCCTATAGTCAAACCTAGCACACAGATAATGGAGAATCTCTCCTTCTTCTTGACCCCTAGAAAGGAAGTCACCTGAAAACAAACAACCAATCTGTATCACAATAGAAGCTACTTTTCCCGGGCTAATTCCCCATTGGCTTACTGCCAGGTATCCCTTCCAGGTCAGTCTAAACAATAGCAATACTAGGCAAACAAGTTAACCCTATAATGACTGAATTGTAAGACCTTGTAAACACATACATTTCGAACAGCTAATTCAGAGTCACCCTTAAGTTGGCAGTGACTTGGAGGCACTTAACACACACACACACACTATATCCAGGAACATGGGAAGGATGGTGCTAGTTCTGTCAATCCTTGGCCAAAAATTCCGGTAGCTGAGTGGGAAGGGGAGTACCCCGGATCAGAAGGTTAGATCTTGCTGTGGGTTCTGAGGTGTAGCCAGGGGACCAAGGGGTTCGGGTAGGCCCAAAGGCAAAACCTAGCACACAGCCTATCTAGTCACAAAAGCTAGAGCCAGTGAATGTAGGGTTGCCAGGTCCCTTCATTGTGCAAACGGGAGGGGGGGGGATTTGGGAGGCATTCGGGAGGGGGAGTTGCACGATGGGCTGACGTCACCCAGAAGTGGCATCAGCATTTCAGTGATGTCAGGGGTGACGCTCTGCTTTTTGGGCAAAATTCTATGGTAAAAATGGCCTCAAACCATAGAGTTTTGCCCCTAAAGCAGAGCATTGCCCCCCGGCGGCACTGATGTGCTGACATCACATCCAGGTGATGTCATCCCATTGCGCACAGCATCAGGGGTGGAGGGAATTTCCTCCCTCTGGCCAGCTGGCAAGCGGCAAGCAAGAGCCCGCAGAAGTGAGGGTTCGCTCGCCTCCACCTGAGAAATGGTATCCTTAAGTGAATGGCACGATAATTATAGTGATGGACCAAGGCCAAACTGATCCACAGGTTTGACCCATGGACATAGACGCCATTTTAGAGCTGAACTCAGCCATGTAAAAATGCTCTTGAGGGCCTAATCAAGATAGTGGGACAACATGATCTTGTACCCCCCCCCCATACCTTTTCAAGCACAAAAACAGCCATTTCTGTACTTTAAAAAGTGTGGGGTGGGAGAGAAGATCAATCAGACCTGCCGCACTGCAGCCTTGCGGCCTTTTAAAATGGCCAAGTTCAGCTCTAAAATGGCATTGCTGAACACAGGTTGGAACTGGGGAGGCCATAACAGCCAGCTTGGCCCGAACAGTGAGAAGATTCCAGGTTCTGATCCCCCCTCTGCCATGAAGTCCTCTGAGTGAGGTACACATGATCTTAGCTAAGAAGGGATGAATGATCACGGAGTTTTCTGTTGCCCCAGAAGGTCGGACCAGAACCAACGGGTTGAAATTAAATCAGAAGTGTTTAGGAAGAACTTCCTGACAGAGCAGTTCCTCGGTGAAACAGGCTTCCTTGGGAGGTGGTGGGCTCTCCTTCTTTGGAGGTTTTCAAACAGAGGCTAGGTGGCCATCTGACAGCAATGCGGATTCTGTGAACTTAGGCAGATCATGAGAGGGAGGGCAAGAAGGGTTGCCTCAGTGCTTAGTTCTCGTGGCCCTTTCTTGCATGCCCAGGGAAATGCTGATCGCCACTTTGGGGTTAGGAAGCCATTTTTCTCCAGGCCAGTTTAGCTGGGGATCCTGGAGGTTTTTTGTCATCTTCTGGGCATGGAGGGTGGGGGGGGAGGTATTCGTGACTTTCCTGCATTGTGCAGGGGGTTGGACTAGATGACCCTGGAGGTCCCTTCCAACTCTGTGATTCTATGATCATCAGCAAGTTTGCCTAACCCACTTCCCGGGATTGTTGTGAGAGTAAAAATGTGGATGGGAGAACCATGTATGCTACCCTGAGAAAGGGCAGGATGAAAATGCCATAGATTCAGGATTTTAACCTTTGGTGGTTTCACATATAGTGTTATTAAACATCCCTTTGTACACCAAATAGTACTAATCACCTGTTTGCTCTTGAGTGAATAATGCAATTAATTAGTCCTCCCCTCCCCTGTATTTGAACTGTGTTCATTTTCCCGCCTCATCTTTGCCTCTACCTTTCCGTGCCCCCCTTTTTTTGTTCCAGCAGTTCTTTTGTTTAAACTCCCTTTTATTCCTCACAATCAACACTTTTGGGTTTTTTTGCCCAGCTCTTTCATGTCCCTTGTGTTTTTAATTAACATTTCAAAATC
>NW_015172028.1:720676-722658 GCF_001447785.1 Gekko japonicus | reverse complement strand
ATTTTGGATAATCCAAACTCATCTGCATTTCAATTGCCTACCTCTAAAAATTGTACAGGTCTCCTATTAAACACCAATTAACATTTTTCTTTCTCTGCCTGAAAATGGACTAGTCTTCCTGCGGGAAGGGAAAAAAAAAAAGATTTAATCACAAGCCTTGCATTCATATGGCACTTAAAATATTTAAATAAAGGGTATTATAGGTGGAAGAAATTAAATCCGAATAGCTCGTCTGAAAGGGAGTAATAAATGTATTATGTAAAATTAAGCAGCCTTCGTTATAATGATGGAGTCCTGCAATTGTTTGTTCTTTATTTAGATTAAATACGTTGCGATTCTCGATGCCTCTCAAAAATATGTAATATATTTACAAATGTAAACTTGCAATCTATTTGTAACACATTATTAAAAGAAGTATTCTATTGGGAAGAAAGAAAAAAAAAGCTTCATATCAGTGCGGCTAGGCGGAAATTGTAATTATTGTCTTTGCAACCACTGGAAACATCTTGAGCAAAGCATTTCATTGTGGCATGGTTGTAAGGAGCAGCCAATAATAACAGGCGTAACCCTAAAATACTTCATTTTGTTCTCTCAGGTCTCATAGGTAGATATTATCAGCTGTCAAAGGAAGGGCCCCAAATAAGCTAAACCAGGGATTATGGGACACCCCCCCCCCAAACAAGAGTTTCATGGGATGGGGGTTGCAGTGAGAAGGAAGACTGAGCAAAGAGGGAGGGGAGGGGCTGTGGCTCAGTGGTAGAGTATCTGCTTAGCATACAGAAGGTCCCAGGTTCAATCCCCAGTATTTCCGGTTAGAATGGCTCAGGTAGGAAATGATATGAAAGACCTCTGCCTGAAACCCTGGAGAGCCACTGCCAGTCTGAGTAGACAGTACTGACCTTGATAGAACAATGGTTTGATTGTATATGGCAGCTTCATGTGTTCCTGTGTTGAAGCTGGTAGGATCTGACCCATGGTTTAATTGGTTTAGAAAGAAATTTCGTTAGGGATTATTAGGAAAGGGATTGAGAATAAAACGGCCGATAATGCCCCTGTATAAATCCATGATGCTTCCTTATCTGGAATACTGTGTACAGTTCTGGTCACTGCACCTCAAAAAGGACATTGCAGAGCTGGAAAAAGTACAGAGGAGGGCAACGAAGATGATTAGAGAGTTGGAGCACCTTCCCTATGAGGAGAGGCCGAAGAGTCTGTGACTTGTCATTTTAGAAAAGTGATGACGAAGGAGGGACATGATAGAGGTTTATAAATTATTGCATGGAGTGGAGACAGTTGACAAAGAGGAGGAGGAGGAGGAGGAGGAGGGGGAGGAGAAGATGAAGAGGATGAGGAGAAGAGGAGGAGGAGGAGGAGGAGAATGAGAAGAAGAGGAGGAGGAGGAGGAGAATGAGAGGAAGAGGAGGAGGAGGAGGAAAAGAGGAAGAGAAGAGGAGGCAAAGGAGAGAAGGAGGAGGAGAGGACGAGGAGGAGGAGAAGAAGAGGAGGAGAAGGAGAAGAGGAGGAGGAGGAGAAGAGGAGGAGGAGGAGGCGGCGAAGGAGAAGAGGAGGAGGAGGAGAAGAGGACGACAAGAGAAGGAGAAGAGGAGGAGGAGGAGAAGATGAGGAGAAGTAGAGGAGGAGGTGAAGGAGAAGAGGAGGAGAAGAAGATGAGGAGAAGTAGAGGAGGTGGCGAAGGAGAAGAGGAGGAGGAGGAGAAGAGGACGAGAAGAGAAGGAGAAGAGGAGGAGGAGGAGAAGAGGACGACAAGAGAAGGAGAAGAGGAGGGGGAGGAGAAGATGAGGAGAAGTAGAGGAGGAGGGGAAGGAGAAGTGGGAGGGGAGGAGGGGGAGGAGAGGGGGAGGAGGAGAAGAAGAAGAGGAGGAGGAGGAGGAGGGGAGGAGAAGAAGAGGAGGAGGAGGAGATGGATTTATCCCCTACCCCTCACTACCCAAAGGAGTCTCAGAGCGGCTTACAATCCCTTT
>NW_015172028.1:720292-720537 GCF_001447785.1 Gekko japonicus | reverse complement strand
TGGAGTCGGCGCTCCTGACCACCACACCACACTGGCTCTGATTTCTGTTGCCTGGAGATCCGTTGTAATAGTGGAAGGTCTCCAGTTGCCACCTGGAGTTTGGCAACCCTACCCCCAAATCTCCAGGAATCTTCCAACCGTGAGCTGGCAACTCTAAAGGACCTGTGCTGATTGCTGGACACCGCGGGGGGCACGGGCTCCACCTCCCGCCTTCCTGGCCTGAAGTGATCGGGGGCAACTGGAGA
>NW_015172028.1:711249-716845 GCF_001447785.1 Gekko japonicus | reverse complement strand
CTCCCCAGGCTCCACCCCCCCAAATCACCGGGTATTTCCCAGCCCAAAGGTGGCAGCCCTCCCCAGCATACATGTTCATAGCAGCAGAACAGAAAATTATTCTTCCCAAGAAAAGGCAGTCAATGAAAAATACATGTTACCTCTGGCAAGGTAGAGAACAGAAGTGAGAGACTTCTCCTGTTACCCTTTTGGTTTCTCAGAAGGCTTGGAAAACAAAATTGCAGGAGATCCTCAGCAGCGTTACACACATCCTTCATTCCCATCTCTGAGGCCCTTCTGTATCCCAGTTCTCATTCCGGTTATCTGAATGCTACACCTTTCTCTCTCTCAATTAGGGCTTGTGTTCTTAAGGATGCATCTAGGATGAAAGAATTTCTTTTTCCCCCCCTCTCTGAGTTGAGTTGCTATTTTTAGGAGGGGTTTTTTTTTAAGTGCAGAGTCAAGCTTACCACTATACTGTGCTATGCCACATGGAGGTTCTGTTTCCTGCTAATTATAGACAGTGCTTAAGGGCCTTGATAAGTGATAGTTGTTCCCCCCACCCCTTTGTTTTGCATGTGTGCATCTGTCTTCCTTTATACAATCTACCATCTAGCTAAAAACAGCAGGCCTCACCGTTTCATTAACAAATGAAATGGGGAATGACAAACACACACACACAAGGAGTTTGCCGTCTGCTGATTTCCATTCCTCAAGGCCTGAGCAGAATGAATCAGACAACCAAGCTGCAAGATAAACAGGGCGGCAAATCACCCAGGCGGACCAAATAGAATAAGGACATCATAAATAATTGTCTGGCCTTAACGAGTCTGCTGAAAAGGTGTCACCTTCCTAGCTTGACCTGTTTCCAGGCTAAAATCACCCGCTATCCGTTCTCTGGCTTAAAGTTTTTTTAAAGAACCCAAAAGCTAGGGGAACAGTTGAAAAACTAATTCTTGATGACTTCAACAGTCTTTGCAGAAATCTTGATTGGCTACTTTGAATGGCTTTACTCTCACTTTGGCCAAAAACTTCTTGCCATAAATTTGCAACTGATTTATGGTGACCCTGTAGGATTTTCAAGGCAAGAGATGCTCAGAGGTGGTTTGCCATTCCCTGCCCCTACGTAGCAGCCCTGGACCTCCTTGGTGGTCTTCCACGGAAGTACTAACAAGTGCTGATCCTGATGAGCTACCCAGATCTGATGATATGGCTAGTCTTGACCATCCGGGCCAGGGCAGACTGCATGATACTTTTTAACAGGCTGGGTCTGGGTTTCCCTGACCAGACTAATTTTTTCCAGCAGTCACACAGTAGCTGCAGAGAATATGACTTTGTAAAGCCTGCAGGAGCCTGATTTGGGGGGAGGAGTGAGTCCTGCCTTCCCCGCCGCACCATTTTGCCAAGCTGAAGTGGCCCTAGTTGGGGAGTTTTTGCAAATAACCTAGAACCTGGTCTTCACTCCTTAAAAAAACGTGTTGCGTAGTTTGGCCCTTTCACTTGCTGGCTTTCTTTCATAATACAGCCCAAATGGCTTACTATGTAGAATCCTGGCTTTATCCCAGCTACTGTGTCTTCCCTGACTGAGGCTAGTTTCAGAAGAGTAGCCAAGTTGGTCTACAACAGGAGAGCTAGATTTGGGTTCAGTAGCACCATGATCTTCAAGAGTAAAAGCTCCATTCATCCGGTGGGACCAGGAGCTTTTACTCTCGAAAGCTTGCAACTGGAAATCTTGTAGGTTTTTAAGGTGCTCTGGGACTCGAATCTAGCTGATTGAGACTGTGATCCAGGGAGGAAAATGAAGCTGCTGGGTAGAGGGGGTGGGTGTTGCTAAGGAAGGAGCAGGCAAAGAAAACAGTGGTACCATTTAAAAAACAAACAAACGTGATCTCTGATACTGGCTGCGATCATACGCACAATTAGACCCGCCATAGGCACGAATGCCAGGCAGATCAGACGACAACTTCTGGGAAGTGGCCCACAGCCATTGGCAACCCGTTCTGCTCTGCCACAGAAGTGGGGTTAAAAGACACTGGGGGAAAATCCGGTAGAAAACGAGTTGCCACAGGCCACGGACGGACTTTCCCCTGTCTGATCGCTGGAGCGTGCTCTCATGGCATCGGAATGGTCTGATCAGGTCATCTCAACTCCGTGCCATTGTTTCCCCCCCCCCTTCTCAGTATGCACATCGTCGCAAACTCCGATTCATTGATTCCTCGTTTAAGCGCATTGGAAACAAACAGGGGGGAAAACCCGACTCACCCACAGTTGCATCTGATCACACAGTGGTGCAATGTTCCCTCTAAGCCGTGGAGTCTTGTGAGCAAAAATTCTACTTTGCGAGCTACTGGCATTAAAGTTGTGAGCGAGCGATTTGGCCGCTGCATAAATAAGTTTGCTCTGGAGTCTGGAGCCATCCTCTCCTGAGCGAAGACAAAACTCTGTGAGCTGGAGGCTAAAAAACTGTGAGCTAGCTCACACTAACTCAGCTTAGAGGGAACACTGGTGGTGGGCTGTGCCCACAGCTTCCAAGGACTGTGTGATCACCAACTGTGGGTCAAATTCCTCCAGAGGAAATAGCTTCACTTCCCCCCCCCCATTTTTTCTGGTGTGTGTGACCACAACCACTAGGTAAGATGTCGAGTCCTGTCATTTACATCATATGAAGAATGGCATCAAAACCCACTAAACCATCTATAGGTTTAACATCTTCTGCTTAGGTAAAGAATAAATATATTTTCTTTATTATATTTATGTCTTTTTTCCTTCATGGAACTCAAGGAGGCATATGTAAGACTTCCAGGATATCCTCCGCATAGGTCCTGAATAGACCTAAATCTGCTAAGCTTCACAAAATTACTGCATCATAAACTTTCAGACCATTCCCTTGGGTCGTCAGGCAGCATCATGGATACAGTCCCAGAATCCTTTGCAGGATGAGTAGGCCTTTGGTGCCGTGTATATATACCAAAGTGGGATTTTTGAGCTGAATGAAAATTGATGGCCCTGGCTACCAAAAAAAAATGTTATAGACATCCCTTAATGTGAAGAGTTATTAACAGACAACACCGTTGTTCAGAAGGACAGGCAGATCACCGTTATTTCCCCTCATCTTCTAAAACATAAGCTGTTATAAGAAAAGAACTACTAATGGCTTTGAAAAATTGGAGTAAAAAGAGAGCAGCGGAAATGTATAATTATGCTGGATGGATAAACTGAATGGTTTTGTGAAGCTGATGAAAAAATTGCTAGTTCTATGGAAGTGCTTAAGGACAATTGATTATTCTGAAACCATTAAAATTCCGTTCAAACTCATACAAAATGTACAATATTGACAGTCGCGTCACACACGCGCGCATTGTCTTTCAGATCCTTGAGAGACACTGAACTCTCCTGTGATCTCTGAATTTGCTGAAGAGAAAATGAACCGATAGAAACATGCAAAACAGAGTAAATGGATGAGAGTGGAAATTTTTTTATTGTGTTGCCATGTGTTGCCCTTCTTCAAGGAGAACTCCAGATCTTGTGATTCTTGAGAGGTATCTGCTTTTAGCTTAAATACGGTGCAGATCTGCCATGATTTATTTATTTAGTTCTATGCCACCCAAGGGACCCAAAGCAGCTTACAGCAAATTGTCAAAACTACAACAGCTAATTTATAAATTTAATTTAACTGGTCCATTGTGCTGCCTAACATAGGCCTCGGGCTAAGAGCCAAGGACAATCTGGGGCAAGTGATGCTCTGTATTCTTGGTGCGTGGGGGGGGGCAACAGTGGGAGGGCGTCTAGTGTCCTGGCCCCACTGGGGGACCTCCTGATGGCATTTGATTTTTTGGCCACTCTGTGACAGAGTGTTGGACTGGATGGGCCACTGGCCTGATCCAACATTGGCTTCTCTTATGTTCTTAAGGACAAAGATCCCTTGGCTCTTGCCCTCAGACTCATACCTCTGTCCATGTGTAGTCTAAATACCTGTAAGCAGAGGAGAAACAAACTTGGCTCTGATGGAACTCAACTAGCAAGCCACCAGGCTCTTTCCACATTTCCTTCCCTACTAGGGTTGCTAGCCCCTAGGTTCCAGCAAGGTTTCCCCTGCTTTTGGGGGCTGTGATTTGCCGCTGGCCGGTAGGAGAACCACACTTCCAAATAGCGACATCATCAGGAGACATCCCCAATGCAGCTACGACACCCGTGATACTCTGGTTTGGAGGCAAACTCTATGGTTTGGAAGCAAAAAACCCCCAAACCATAGAGTTTTTGCCCCCAAACCAGTGTTGTGTGTGATCTCACTGATGTAATGACCTCCCTTCCAGGTGACATAATTGATTCGGGATGTCACCCAATGATGTCTTGCCCACCCCCAGAACACCTTCCAAATCCCCCGCCCAGTGATGGCAAGGGGACCTGGGAACCCTGTTCCCTACGAAGGAATGTAAGAACATAACAACATAAGAGAAGCCAATGGTGGATCAGGCCAATGGCCCATCCAATCCAACACTCTGTCACACAGTGGCCAAAAATACCCGGTGCCATCAGAAGGACCACCAGTGGGGCCAGGACACTAGAAGCCCTCCCACTGTTGCCCCCCCCCAAGCACCAAGAATACAGAGCGTCACTTGCCCCAGACCGAGAGTTCCTATCTATACCTTGTGGCTAATAGCCACTGCGAGACCGCTGCTCCATATGTTTATCCAATTCCCTCTTGAAGCCGTCCATGCTTGTAACTGCCACCACCTCCTGTGGCAGTGAATTCCAAGTGTTAATCACTCTTTGGGTGAAGAATGGCTTCCTTTTATCTATTCTAACCCGGCTGCTCAGCAATTTCATTGAGTGCCCATGAGTTTACTGTCTATCTGGCATGGCCAAAGTTCCATACCTGTAAGCAGAGGAGAAAGATGCTCATCCCTGATGGAACTCACCTGCTGCTAGCAAGCCACTGGGTTCTTTCCACAATTCCTTCCCTACCAAGGAATGTCTGTCTAGCATGGTCCAAGCCAAATACCTGTAAGCAGAGGAGAAACAAGTTCGGCCCTGATGGAATTCTGGCACTGATAACAAGCCACCAGGTTTCTTTGTCAGTCTCCTTCCCATTGTTTAGTTTGATGCTAAAATTTTCTCCACCATGTATTTCTTTCTGTCTGTCTCTCTCTCTCGGGCACTAATATGATAATTAAACAGGAGCGTAGAGGCTAGCACAATCTTAAGCTACTGCAGACTGCAGCCCCTCAAATGCAATGTACTGGGTCCTCACTCGGTGGACATTGATATTTGAAATAGGGGGAAATAATAAGCAGAGCAGAGGGGGGTCATTAGATGCAGGAGGAACAGTGTGGAAATGCAATTATGCAAAATACCATGGGGCATGTCTCAACAAACTCCCTCGGTTTGGTCGATGGCCGGCATTACTGTTGGTTTCAAAATCAGCCAGACATTATGCCTTCTGAAGGGGGGAAAGAAATCCGTTTCATTACGCTCCCCAAGCAGAGGGACTATTCCCATCAGTCTCTCTGACAACCAAAGAAAACCAGCAATGCCTCCACCTCCTGTATGACTAAACTGAGCTCTCTGCTTCCCCTCTCGGCCGGGATACTTCCTTGTATAATAATAATAATAATAA
>NW_015172028.1:699855-710311 GCF_001447785.1 Gekko japonicus | reverse complement strand
ACCCCCAAGCACCAAGAATACAGAGCATCCCTTGCCCCCAGAGTCCCTATCTATACCTTGTGGCTAATTGCCTCCGATGGACCTCTGCTCCATATGTTTATCCAATTCCCTCTTGAAGCCGTCCATGCTCGTAGCCAACGCCACCTCCTGTGGCAGTGAATCCCATGTGTTAATCACTCTTTGGGTGAAGAAGGACTTCCTTTTATCCGTTCTAACCCGATAGCTCAGTAATTTCATTGAGTGCCCACGAGTTGGGGAATTCCTTGAGACTTGGGGATGGAGCTCGGAGAGGGTGGGTTTTGGGAAAGGGAGGGGTCTCAGAGAGGTTCAAGTAATTGATTATAATATTTTTATGCTTCCTTTCCACCCGATCAGGGTCCACAAGGCAGTGAATATAAAACACATTAACACACTCAAGCAATTAAAATACTGTTGGGCCCCGGTCATACGGGAGGATTTGCCCTGTGAAACGGACGGATTGAGGGCGCATCGAACGGGCATGATCATACGGCAACATCTGGGAAGTGTAGCACACCCGTCTCCAACCCGTACCGTCGGCCCGAAGAAGCGGATTTAAAAGGCACTGGGGAAAAGGTAGTAGCTTCCGGTAAATGTGCAGCACGGGCCGGCGTCTGATCGGAAACGCACCGGTAGCCCGTGGCATCCAGCAGCTGTCCGCAACCTGCGCATGCGCAGTAATGCAGTACTGCCGTGTTGCCTCGCTGGGACTGTGCTGTTGCCTCCCTGGTGTGATTGGCTGCCGACGGCCTGAGGACAGAGCCACGGGGACCGTAAGATCGCGCTCCCGCGCTTCCTTTAGCTCCGCCTCTAAAATGCCTCCCTTCCGGTGTGGATTTTCCTGCTCATGTGACCGGGGCCTTACAATGGTAAAATAATTTAATGAAAATGTATAAAGTTGAATCAAATCAATCAAATCCCCAATAGTCATCCAGAAGCCTTGCTGGGCAAAAGCTCTACCTGGCCCCACCCACTTCCTGAGAACACTTGGTGGGCCCCAGAAAAGGTGTGTTCAGGCACCATGTTGGGGACCCCCACCTTGGAGGGTGGACTCTTTGGCATTGTACCCCACTGAGGTCCCTGCCCTCCCCAGGCTCCACCCCCAAATTGCCAGGAATTTCTCAGCCTGGATCTGAGGACCCTAGAAGCATGTTAAATCACTGGGTGTGGCACTACCTGAAAGTGATAGCTAACATTGAATGCCATTGACCATAATTAGGTAGTTTTAAAGAGTATCAGACATATGCTGCTTAGCAGGAAACCCCCCCCCCTTTACTGAGTTTATTACAACATATATACAAAACAACACATCAGTATCGTACAGCCTCGCAGTAAGTAAGATAGTGAACATATAAGAGGCATAGAGCCAGTTTGGTGTAGTGGTTAAGTGTGCGGACTCTAATCTGGGAGAACTGGGTTTGATTCCCCACTCCTCCACTTGCACCTGCTGATGTGATCTTGGGTCAGTCACAAGCTCTGGTACAGTTGTCCTTGAAAAAGAGCAGTTTGTGTCAGAGCTCTCTCAGCCCCACCCACCTCACAGGGTGTCTGTTGTGGGGAGGGGATGGGAAAGGAGATTGTAAGCCGCTCTGAGACTCCAAGTGAAGGACAGGGTATAAATCCAATCTCTTCTTCTTCTTCTTCTTCATGCAAAAATACTTCTCTATTATGTTGCATTTGAGAAGTGGATCAAAGCACCGCATTCAAATTGATCAACTACCAAACACATCATACAACCTTTTTAATGTCAGATATTAAGCAAGTTCATAGGAACCAATTTTTTAGGAACCACATCGTGAGAAGCCAAATAACCTAATACAGGAAACCACTTTACTACAAATTTGGAGTATATATCCCTGTGCATATTACTTTGAGTTATTTGATCAGTGATTTTCTCCCCATTATATATAGATTCCATATCTTGTTTATGCCACATATTTATGGAAGGCCCTGCCTTCTCTCTCCATTTTGCAGCTATAGCAGGAAAATTAGGAAAATGTTTTGCTTTATCTGATTTTTATGGTTTCCTCCGCCGATGTACAATAAACCACCTTTGATTTTATTTATTTATTTAATTGAATTTATAGCCCGCCCTCCCTGCAAGCGGGCTCAGGGCAGGCCACAACACTTAAAATACAAACATGGCAATAACTCCAGATAACAAATACAAATCTATGCAAAGTTAAAATTCCTAAAAACAGCAGCAATTGACATAAATTTTGATTTCTTTCGTTATTACCAGATCACCAGGGTCCAGGTGGGTCTCAGCCTAGGCTACAAGCTGTTACCATAATGTGATCCAGATATAAAACAGCCATGATTCTTTCATGGTTTTTGAAGCTGTATTACGGGATGCGTGTGCCACATTTGTTTCAAGCCGTCGACAGCTGTGTTTGGACTCTGATTATTTATTTGAGATTATTCCCCTCACAGCTCAAAGCAGTTTCCAGCAATAATATTACAGCAGTATACTGTAAAACCTTATACAAACTGAGAGCAATCAGTGAAACACCATCAGAGAGCTATGTGTATGCGTCATGTGCTGTTGTCACATCAGAGAGCCAGTTTGGTGTAGTGGTTAAGTATGCAGACTCTATTATTTTATTGTTAACATTTTTACACCGCCCTCCCCGCGAGTGGGCTCAGGGCGGCTTACAAGTATTCTAATCAGGGAGAACCGGGTTTGATCCCCCACTCCTCTACTTGCAGCTGCTGGATGACCTTGGGCGAGCCATAGTTTTGTCAGAGCTGTTCTTGAAAGAGCAGTTCTCGAAAGAGCTCTCTCAGCCCCACCTACCTCACAGGGTGTCTGTTGTGGGGAGAGGAAAAGAAAGGAGTTTGTAAACCACTCTGAGACTCCTTCAGGTAGTGAAGGGTGGGGTATAAATCCAATCTCCTCCTCCTCCTCCACCTCTGTTCAACTTTTGACTTGAAAACCCCATGAAAGGTTGCCATAAGTCAGTTTTGACTTGATGGCACATTCCACCACCAATGTTTTGCCATGAGCAATTACAAACACATTTCTCTAAATAATCATCTTTCCCTGCCGCCTTCAACTTTTCCTAGCATCAGCAGGCTAAAGGACTCAGTTAACCAGTGCAAAAGCTGTACGAGGAAAGCAAAAATAGGGCAGCCCTCACCTCAATGGGAAGCTGGTTCCAAAGTGAAGGAGCAATCACAGAAAATCCCATGGCATATGTTGTAGTAGTTCTGACTTTCCTCAAAGAAGGGGTGGAAAGCAGACCCTGCTGCGAAAAGAGGAGTGGTTGCATGGTCTCATATAGGGAAAGGCGGTCCCTCAGATATGTTGGTTTCAAGGGCTTTATCTTGGACCTTGAAATGAGCAGAAAAAGAGCCAGGCAGTATAACTGATCCAAAAATAGGAATAATGTGATAGAAATTACTAGCACCAGTCAACAGGTAGGCTGTGATATTCTAGACTCACTGCAGTTTCTGAGTTGTCTCCGAGGGCAGCCCCTCACAGAGTACATTGCAGTAGTCCAGCTCTAAGGTTACAGGAGTATGTCCTGGCATGGCTGCTTTGGTTGTGTCCAAGAGGGGCTTCTATTTATGTGCCAATGGTGACCCAAGAGGCAACCCTTCAAAAGCTGACAAAGCAGCCCCCTTCAAGACATTAGCCTTAGCTCATGATTTCATGTGATCACGTTAAGTGTTTCTCCACTGAATCAGACCTCTTCTTAGACCACTGCTGTCTGCTCTAATGGCAGTTTCTCTCTGTGATCTTATGCTGAGGTTAACAATTGAACCCATGAGTTTTTGTATTCAATGCACATTGTCCCTGATGTCACATTGTCCCTGATACGGCAATTTTACTTGCACTCATAGGACCTAAACTGGAAGGTATGTATTGGTACTGATATTATTTCCAGAATATGCAGCTACTTCTGACACAAGGCCAGATATATTTGTGGCCCCAAATAGAGATCTTTTGGAGTGTCATTCAATTCCATATTGGAACATTCCATTTTTGGTCCTGTATTATTAATTGTTTATTGCCTTACATGTGTTACAGGGACTTTGTTGCTTGGTGTATTTTGTACTTTGTACCATTTGACCTCTGAAGAAGGCTCTTGTGAGCTGAAACACGTCAGGTCATACACTGACTTTTTTGTCCATTTGTCATTTTTTAACATTTTATGAGGCTTTACTTGGGCCCCTACAATGTTTTTATATGTCTTTGAAATAAACACTCTTTTGTCTATACACTCTTTCATCTATACTTATGTTTTCAATTTTTGGCCCTTAATAAGTTTTCTAAACTTCCTTTGGAGGTTCATACAGTGGTCAACCAGTTGCCTTGGAGGGCCCGCAACAGGGGTTGAGGCCTTCCCTTGATGTTGCTTCCTGGCTTTGGTGTTCAGAGGTTTAGTGCCTCTGAATGTGGAGGTTCCATTTAGTCACCATAACTAGTAGCCAGTGATGGACCTATCCTCCATGACTCTGTCTAATCCCCTTTTAAAGCTGTCTCTGCCTGTGGCCACCTCTACATCCTCTGGCAGCAAATTCCACATTTTAATCACTTGCTGTATAAAGACGTATTTCCTTTGTTCTGTATCTACTTCCCATCAACTTCATTGGATGCCCCCAAGTTCTAGCAATTTGGGAGAGTGAGAAAAAGTTCTCACTGTCTACGCTCTGTACCCCGTGCTCCAAATATTCTCATCCACCGGACACCCACCACAGATTTAAGCAGGTTTTGGAAAAATCACAGCAAAGCCAAGGAAAAGCTGGAAAGCACATGAAAGCACCAGGATGCTGTGGGGAAGCCGGAAGAACAAAGTACACTTTCCATCAGCACCCAAATCAAACCAAACATCTGGTTTGGAAGGAACCGATATGTATTAACAATGGAAGGCAATGCCTTAAGGTTGCCAGCTCTGGGTTGCAAAATACCTGGAGATTTGGGGGGTGAAGCTTGTGGAGAGAGGAGTTTGGGGAGGAGCAGGACCTCAGTGGGGTAAGATAGTGTGGTAAGATGTCATAGAGTCCGCTCACCAAAGCAGCCATTTTCTCTGGGGGAATCAATCTCTTGTCACCTGGAGATCAGTTCTAATTCTGGGAGATCTCCAGGTCCTAACCAGAGGCTGCAAACCAAAGTTAGCTGACTGGCAGCAATTACTAGCTTTAGATATGTATAGGTGAGAAGGAAGAGTGAGATTTGCATCACACTCATGGATTTGATAAATGTTACTATGAGATACGACTAGAGTGTTTGACAAATGGATTAAAATTTTAATTATATTATATAGCAGCCAGTTGTATGTACAGCCTTGCATTACACTTTTGCTAATTCTAATACTAGTAATTTTATTTTTGTAATTAGATATAGGAATTTCAACGCTACCCACTTTGATAAAGTTTATATACAACATGAGATGTGATATGCATGGTACGTTGTGGTGCTGATGGTGTTTGAATTGCTCCTAGTAAATTGGATATTGGAAAAAGAATTTATAAGTCTGTGCAGAACTTTTTTACTGGCATAATACATCGCGGTTGTTTTGTTTCCTTTCAGCCGACCTGGAGGCTGGCAACCATGCAATGCCTTCATCCTCTGTCTGGAATGCATATGTGTTCCCAAGCATACTTATAGGGCTTCATCTACACATGCATCAGAGAGAGGAAGTCAAGTTCTGAGCTGGTAGAATGGGCTCCCGGGGGAAGGTGCCATTTTTGAACACTGCTCCATGACAAAAAGATCCTGCAAGTGAAAAGAACAAGAGAGAGGTTTTAGCCAACTGTTTCCTATGAAGTGGTAGTTTCCCAATTACAGGGAATTATTAATGTAGAGGAGCTTTGAAAAACATAACCCCTCACCTGGATTCTACAGTCCTATAATCCATTTTCCACATTTCTCCGCAGCACTGGTAGACTAGGGCTCAGACGAGTCTGAACAAGGGCTCAGCTATGCCTGCATGGAGAAGTTGCCCCGGGGGTGGGATGGGGGTCACAGAACAAAATCCAGGAGGTCTGGGAATATATGCATTTAATCATTCCGTACCAGCTGGGTTCCAGCAACTTAGTGCTATTCGTGCATGCTCTAGTGAGATCTCTCAGGCTGTTAAGTCCTTTACTTCCTACAACCTTAGAAACACTTCCTTTCTCAAACTCTTCTTTGACACTGGATGCCAGAGAGCAGAAATCTAGTCTCACTCTGGGAGCAATCCTTGGACATGAATTATTCAGTGGGGCTTATTCTCAGGGAACTGTCCTGAGGATTGCAGCCTCTGCCTCCTGCTTTCCCAGATTGTTGTATTGGCTGTTGCACATGCACAAGCTCGGCCATGAACGTAATTTATCCCATCGGCATCTCTGGTAGAGCTCCTAAGGTGACCCCATTGCATTTCCCTGATAGTGATACGAGGGCACATGAACAACTACTAGCACTTTGCACATGTCTTTGGGTTCCAAAGTCTGAATTTCTTTGACTGTATCTTTTAAATAACACTATTGACTATTGAGAATGTTTTGCATCTCTTACGTCATTTACCTATATTGAAAAGAATTTTAATAACATGACTTGGTGAGGAATTAAATTTAAATCTCCACTCTCCATAGACAGCTTCAAGAGGAGACTGGATAAACATATTGAGTAGAGGTCCATCAGAGGCAATTAGCCACAACGTATGGAAGAAGAGAAGAGACTGGATTTATACCCTTCCCTTCACTTGGAGTCTCAGAGCAGTTTATAAACTCCTTTCCCTTCTCCTACCCACAACAGACACCCTGTGAGGTAGGTGGGGCTGAGAGACCTCTTTCCAGAACTGTCCTTGAGAGAACAGCTCTGACAGAACCATGGCTTGCCCAAGGTCATCCAGCAGCTGTAATGGAGGAGTGGGGAATCAAACACAGTTCTCCCAGATTAGAGTCCACACACTTAACCACTACACCAAACTGGCTAGATGGAACACTATATCTGGGGCAGTGATGCTCTGTATTATTAGTGCTTGGGGGGCAACAGTGGGAAGGCTTCTGAAGCTCTGGCCCTGCTGGTGGACCTCCTGATGGTGCCTGGGTTTTGGCCACTGTGTGACACAGAGCGTTGGACTGGATGGGCCATTGGCCTGATCCAGCATGGCTTCTCTTATGTTCTTATCTGTTTTCAGAATCTAATGTCGCTTCAGTTCATGGCAGATCACAAAGGAAAAATAACCACAACAATAAAAAATTAAAGAATCAATAAACATCAATGTTATTAATATTAAAACATGCCATGCCATCCAGAACCCACTATATGCATAAAAACTGCATAAAAATATTCAGCAGCTTCAGATGGTAGCCATTAAACAACCCTCTGTCTAGAAACAGGCTGTAAAAAGATAGAACCCTTCAACTAAAAGTTTGGGTAAAAAGAACCCTGAATGGCCCAGGCTGGCCTGATCTTATCAGATCTTGGAAGCTAAGCAAGGTTAGCACTGATTAGTACTTGGATGGGAGACCACCAATGAAGTCCAAGGTTGCTACACAGAGGAAGGCAATGGCAAACCACCTCTGAACTTCCCTTGCCTCGAAAACCCTGTGGTGTCACCATAAGGTGACTGCAAAATGACAGCACTTTCCACTGCCACAAAGAAATATTTTTGTCAGGTGCTTGAGAGACTGTAAAGGAAACACCTGGCAAGCCTCAAGCGGGCAGGCATTAAAAGGCAAAGTGCCACCACTGTAAAAGTCCTGGTTGTCATCTGACTAGGGTTGGCAACCAGCAGGAGACCGATGAAGGGGGTTTGTGGGTGGTGTGATCTTGCCAATAATGTGGTGATGTCATTTCCTGCATGACCCAGGGGTGGCATCATTTTGTCACCGGTGCTGCTCTCACATTCACACCAAACTCTGTGCTTTATCCTTTGATTTTGGGGGGGCAAATGTGAGATCATCACTTGACACAGTGATGCAATTTCCAGGTCATACAGGAAGTTATGTCACAACATCAGCATGGCGACCCCCTAGTTACCCCAACCATTTCCCCCCCTGCTGCCCAACTGGGTGGTGGCAGGCAGCACCAGTAGGCTTCCCAAGTCCCCCCGGGGGGTGGGGAAACCCGCGCCCTAGACGCCCGTTACCCTCCGCCGGCAGATTGGGCCCCAGGGGGAACTCCTTCCGATGTGCGCATCACCCGGAAGTGATGCGACCATGCCGGGCACTCTGGAGGCGGGGCCACGGCCGTCCGAGGGGAAACTCTATGGTTTTCCCTCATATGGCCGTGGCCCCGCCCCCAGCGTGCCTGGCGTCGTCACGTCACTTCTTGGTCCTGCTGAAGTGGGATGCCTCACCTCCCTACACCTGACTCACCTCTGCAGATGGAGACACAGAGAAGAGGACTTGGGAATGGGATGTCAATTGGTAGGGTGGCCCTTCTGGTGCCTCAGCCCCAAGCCATTTACTACACTGGCCCTTGCGAAAGGTTGCTCAAAAGAAACAGACGCGAACAACATGGAGTCATTTACTCTGTTGTTTGAATAGGTATGATCTCCCTGGCAGACTCTATGTAATCTCAGAGGCCGTGCTAATCTTAATCACTGACTTCTCCTTCTGTTTAGGAGTACTTAAACGGAGTGGGGTGGGGATGGGGAGGGGAGCGAGGAGAGGAAATGAGCAAAGCGCGAGTGAATTGGGTTTAAGCATTCGCGACCTCTCCTGCCTCGCCGATCAGATTCATTTTCTCCCCTTGCTTTCTGCATTGTGCTACATTTAATTTCACATTGCATATTCTCTCTTCATTATATAGCCCTGGTAATAAATGTAAAATTACATTTTTAATTCCCAGTGATACCTTAATCTAACATTGCATTTACCTCTCTTCTTAACTAATCTTCTGCCCTCCTGAGCAGACTTGATTAAAATTGTCGCATTTATTAAAAGAAGAAGAAGAAGAAGAAATGGCCCAAAATAGATCGACTTGAGTATTGCTATGCGTAGGGCCAACCAACCCTTATTAAAATCTGCTCAGTATGCAGGAGAACTGGTGAGAGCAGAGTCCTGCCTTGCGTGCCTGTGGGGAGCCCTGATTCTCACACAGCTCTTTTTTTGTGCTCGTTTGGCCTTGAATGAATGATTACGAGAATCGTGTTATCGCCAATTTGCATGATCAAGATGATTGCACGGAGGTTTTAAATTAGGGATCCCAAGTGCACCGTGCATGGAGCCCGATTGAAAGTGTGAACAAGTGCTGCATAAGAACATAAGAGATGCCAATGTTGGATCAGGCCAAAGGCCCATCCAGTCCAACACTCTGTGTCACACAGTGGCCAAAAATACCAGGTGCCATCAGGAGGTCCACCAGTGGGGCCAGAACATTAGAAGCCCTCCCACTGTTGACCCCCCCCCAAGCACCAAGATGACAGAGCATCCCTTGCCCCAGAGTCCCTATCTATACCTTGTGGCTAATAGCCACTGATGGACCTCTGCTCCATATGCTTATCTAATTCCCTTTTGCATGAAACACGGTCCCCTACCCCAAGAGTCTTGGGGCTGGGAATCGTCTTGGATGTGGAACTCCTGTGGATTCCGGAAGGCCAAATCCGGTCATTATGAAATATTTACGGTTAATCGATAGATGCCTGTAACCGTACACTATGAAACACGGTCCCCTACCCCAAGAGTCTTGGGGCTGGGAATCGTCTTGGATGTGGAACTCCTGTGGATTCCGGAAGGCCAAATCCAGTCATTATGAAATATTTACGGTTAATCGATAGATGCCTGTAACCGTACACTGATACTGATGCCAACAGACATGGTTGTATAGAAGCGGCAGAGGTGCCGGACTTATTTGTTATAAGGGCTGGATCTGACAGAAATGTCACTCGGTCAGGCCGGGCTGTGTGTGCTGTAAAATGTAACGCCAGGTATGGGAGATATAAACTTTATAAAGGACACAGGCAAACCCAATTGACAATATTATTTTTACCCAGAATACAAACATGCTTAAAACATTAACAGTCTTGCAATATTTTGCAAACACCCCAGCCATTCTCCCATCTGTCACCTCCAGCTGCAAAAGCAGCATCCACAGAGACTGCTAATCCTCTGGCCACATGCCCAGTGGAGGAAAAGTAATAACAAGCCTCAGCAACATGTTACAACCACCAGACCCCATGGCTGTAAACTTCAGCCTCCTGGGACACTATACAGGGATATAATGTGTAGCCTCTGACATCTGGCAATAAAGGTAAAGACTAGTTGCTTGCATGCATTTGAATTATGGTGCTGGAGAAGACTCTTGAGAGTGCCTTGGGCTGCAAGGAGATCAGTCAATCCTAAAAGAAATCAACCCTGACTGTTCCCTGGAAGGCCAGATAATGAAACTGAAGCTCAAATACTTTGGCCACCAAATGAGAAGGGAGCACTCACTGGAGAAGACCCTGATGCTGGGAAAGATTGAAGGTCAAAGAAGACGGGGACGGCAAAGGATGAGATGGTT
>NW_015172028.1:685280-699034 GCF_001447785.1 Gekko japonicus | reverse complement strand
ATGGCCCATGCATGCTTCCGGCCCCGGCTCCGTCCATCAGGCTCCGCCGTGCCTGCGTCACATGTCATCGTGCGCCTCCCAGCCTTCGCCTGATGTTCTACTTGGCCACCAGGGATCGCTCCATTGCCGCCAGTACTCCGCCGCCGCTGGTGCCTTGCTGCCGCCCACACCGTCCACGCCATCCGCGCCACCACCACACACCCTCGTCAGAGGTGGGTGCCCCCTACCCATCTAAGGGTAGGTACCCATTTGTCTACTCGCATTTTTAGATGTTAGTTGCTTTCGAGCCGCTGGGTGGGCGGGAGCTGGGACTGGGGCCGGGAGCTCACTCCGGCCACGGTGGTATTCGAACAGCCACAATGGCTGTTCCTGGTTGTTAAAGCAGGCATTTTATCGTCTGCACCACTGCTCCTTTCGGGGACAAGCATATGCGCATCAAGAAACACCGGTGGGCACCATACGTATGCCATGTTGGGAGCTAGTGCCTTACAACATTGACACACTACCTGCAGTGGCAAAGAGGATACTATTCATTGTCTGGGAACTGATTGGTTAGACAGTGTTATCAATGCAACGAACATGAAATTAAGCAAACTCTGGAGGATGGCAGAGGACAGGAGGGCCTGGCGTGATGTGGTCCATGGGGTCGTGAAAAGTCAGGATCGACTGTGTGGCTGAACAACAACAACATTGCTTGCAGGCCGGATAAGGGCCCTGGACGTGCTGATTCCGACCTGCGGGCCGTATGTTTGATACTCCTGCTATAGACAATAATTTGCCGAACTCTTGATATATAGGTCTCAGTTTCATCTGCATTAAAATTTGAGGCACACTTCACTCTTCCACTGGGAAAACACATACGTATTTCTCAGTCAGTTCCCAGACCATGAATAGTATCCTCTTTGCCACTGCAGGTAGTGTGTCAATGTTGTAAGGCACTAGCTCCCAACATGGCATACGTATGGTGCCCACCGGTGTTTCTTGATGCGTATATGCTTGTCCCCGAAAGCACTGCTTCCTTAAAGCAAAGAACCGGTCCCGGCTTTCCTCCTCTTCACGGGAGCAGTAGGTGCTCCAGAGGACCCCTCCAGAGGGCATCACCTTCTGGTCTGCATCCATTTGGAAATAGGTGCCCCTATCATAGAAAGGATGCTCGGCTTGGAACCTCCCAGCTATTTGTGGTTGCCCCTCTCTCAGGTTCAGGACAGGAACAAGTCTCTTAGACCAAGATATGCCAGACCAAGCTGACCAAGAAACAGCTTGATCTGAGAGACGTGTCCCCCTGTCTCAAGCTGGAGGCCCTGGAGCAAGACTCTCTGTCGATAACGTAACCAAGATTTGGACCGGTGAACTCACAGCAACACACCACACAGCTCAAGTAGGCTTTATTGTAAAGAAAGTAAAGAAAAAAAGATTTCAAAACAGTATAGTTCCAGTGAAGGGTTCAAGCTAGGCTCGCCAGGTCTTACCTGAGTCATGGCGGGGGGCTCCATCCCCGCTCCCAGGGTCTTCTGGTGTGTGACGTCACCTGGAAGGGATGTCATCATGGCAGGCACATTGTTCAGGGGATGCTCTAGCATTTGGGGCTCTTTGGGGGCAGGGTTCCCCCTCCAAGCCAGCTAGCTGCCAGTGGATTGGGGGGGGCGAAAATGGGAAAACCCCGCCCCCATTGGGGGGATGGCAACCCTTGTTCTAGGTCAGAAAAATAGCAAAGCTGGTTTCCTAAATGCGCTTACTGAGTAAAGTTCTTTCAGCACAGGTGTTGACGTCTTGAGGCTTTGGCTAAATTCAGCTCAAAAGCAGGCAGCATAATCCCAATAGATGCAACACATGGCAAATGAAGGTGAAAGAATATGGGATGATGGAACGGAAGGGAATGGGTTGGGATAAGTCCCCGAAAATAGACTACATTTTGTAGGAGACTTGGGCCACAGACGCTCTGACCTCTTCCAACCAATCACCACACTGTCTCCGGAGAGTCTCCTGGAAGATGGGCAAACTCCCCACTCCCATTTTTATTTCAGCTGAAACCAGTGAGCCAATTAGCAGGCCTGCTGAAAAGGACCTTGGGATGGTAACCGTCTGGGGGGTGGGGTGGGATTACAGACACTTGATGTTGTCTGAACAGAATCAAAAAAATATCTTGCAAGTGGAATTTTAGTCAGAAATGCCTCATTCCCTTGACCGCCCCCACCATGGCAGCCATTTTGTGTAACATAAGAACATAAGAGAAGCCATCTTGGGTCAGGCCATTGGCCCATCCAGTCCAACACTCTGTGTCACACAGTGGCCAAAACACAGGTGCCATCAGGAGATCCACCAGTGGGGCCAGAACTCCAGAAGCCCTCCCACTGTTGCCCCCCCCCAAGCATCAAGAATACAGAGCATCGCTGCCCCAGACAAGAGTGTTCCATCTATATGTTGTGGCTAATAGCCACTGATGGACCTCTGTTGCCCTTTCTCAAAATTCTAAAAGCGCCTACAGGGATAAGAAGCTTGGGGAGCCCCACCTTAAGGTACCATTCCACCCCTTTTGCCTGTACAGAGATAGGACCATGTTTTCTAGCCAATGGGCGATGCTTCTGGGATCCCCTAGCACTAATCCGCTATTGCTCAGGCTCTGCCAGGAGATTCTAGTGCAACTCTACACCCAATCTGACTAGGCCTGTTCACTCATGACAGCGAATGCCTGTCCAGTTGTTTGTTAGACAGGATTGTCAGATGCCTACCTCGTGCCAGTAGGGGGGTTTGAGGGCATTCCGGGGGTGGGTGAGGACATTGGCAACATGATGACATTACTTCCAGAAATGCTGTCATCATGTCAGCGACATTTGTGCAACACTCTACTTTTGGGGCAAAGCTGTATGGTGAAAATGGCAACAAATCACCTCCATGTGATGACATCACTTCTGGAAGTCACCGATGTGGCACAGGGATGTCTGTTTGGGGACAAGCAGGAGTCCACAAAAGCAGGGGATCACCCCCACCCCACCCCCCATCCCCCAGAACTGGCAAGCCTAAAGACAGAGCCAATGTGCCTTCACTTTAAAAGTGAAGCGGGAGACCAGTACCTGGATAAATGTGGAGTTTATACAACCAGATCTGCTGTATTTGTGTTGAATGATACATGAGAATTACACAACACAGTATACAGATAAAATCAAGTATACACTGTACACAGACTGTACCTGTGTTCCCTGTAACTTGTGAACAGGATGCTACAAGGCCTTTCTTTGGCCATATATTGACACTGAGAGATGTTCTATTCTGAAGGGCATGGAACGCTTCCAACATGGTGGCTTAATTTTTCAAGACATCCCTCTAGTGGCACACAACTTTGTCTTGGCAAACAGTGAATTGCTGCTCGACAAGACTCGTTTTAGGCTATCATAATCCATTAAGAGATGGCTTTGAAATGGAAGAAAGCTAGCAATTTCCGTTTAAAAAAAAAGTTCAAGCTGGCATTTAAATCAGTGTAGAAAACTATAGCAACCTTCATTTGTACGCTTTTGCCCTGCAGTGGGAGTTCCTTTTCCCCTCTCTCTGGGAAACCATCTGAAGAGGTACTTTTAAAGTACTTAAATTTTTAAGCAGTGAGTCAAAATAGCAGCAGGAGCAGCTGTTTACTGTGTTGAGAATTTGGAAATGGTGTACAAGGTGTTTGTTGATGCTAACGGATTAATATGTTGGGAAGGGGGTACAGTTCTTATGCGTTGGTCAATCCATTCCGCTGTCTCCTTGGATTGTATAAGAAAACTGAACCAAAAAGGGGTATAAAATAACATTTAATTCAGATAGCTATCCCTTACAATTTGAAAGCATCTGTGGCATTTGGGTGGGCAGTGCCAGACGAAGGATCGTGTGTCATACATGGACTGGACAAGGTTTCCAGTAGCCGTGCTTATTTCCAGGGCTCTTTTTGTAGAAAAAGCCCAGCAGGAACTCATTAGCATAATAGGCCACACCCAACAGCAGGAACTCATTAGCATATTAGGCCACGCCCCTGACAGCACAGCTCATTAGCACATTAGGACGCACCCCCATTTTACCAGAAGTGTGGTTATCCAGCCACACCCACCTTTTGCTTCTTATTCTGTTTACCTTGTTTGTGGTCAAAACCCAGGGCTTTTTTTGAAGCAGGAACTCCTTTGCATGTTAGGCCACACACCCCTAATGTAGCCAATCCTAATGAGTTCCTGCTGTTGGGTGTGGCCTGTTATGCTAATGAGTCCCTGCTGGGCGTGGCCAACTTGGGAGCCAGCCGGAACTCCGTTCCTGTGCGTTCCTGCCCAAAAATAGCCCTGCGTTATTTCTTTGTTCTTCCTGCTATGCAATGATATTTTTCTGAACTGCTTGCGCTCTGGGTGCTTGGCTGGGCAAGGTGTCAGCCAGAAGACCCGCTCTTGCTGTCCTGATTCCTCCCACTCCTACGCACAAGGGGAAGTCCGGGAACGTCTGTGATGCCTTCTGCACTCTCCTTTTAATCCGTGATCACCGTGGTGTCCGCCAAGCAATTCTGCACTAAAATCGAATTCAACCTTCTTTTAAATCCAGCCCCCTCCATTCTGCACTAAAATTGAGTTCAGCCTTGTTTTTATTCCAGTTTCCCCCCACACACACATTCTGCATTACATTCCCTCCATTCAGTGGAGGAGCCCAGTTTCAGCCTGCTATTGCCCCCAGGTTATTTGGATGCTGTTTTGCCGTGGATTGCCAGTGTCGTGGTTAAGTGCGCGGACTCTAATCTGGGAGGGCCGGGTTTGATTCCCCACTCCTCCACTTGCACCTGGCTGGATGACCTTGGGCAAGCCGCAGCTCTGATAAGAGGTGTTCTTGAAAAAGAGCAGTTTCTGTCAAGAGTTCTCTCAGCCCCACCTACCTCACAGGGTGTCTGTTGTGGGGAGGGGAAGGGAAAGGAGTTTGTAAGCCACTCTCCCAAGTGAAGGGCGGGGTATAAATCCAATCTCTTATTATTATTATTATTCATCAAGAACATCTTCCCCCAAAAGAGTCCTGCACAAATCTAGATATATCCAAAACCAAGGTTTTCTGGGCTACTCCCATGGACGTAAAGGTGCCAGTGCCTGTTGGTGTTGTTGATATTGGACACGTTGCTTGCACTCCTAAATCTTCATCCAAATGTGGCCACCAGATACAGCTGCAAGCTAAAGACTCATGCGAGAGATTCCAGGATGGGCTTTATGTAGTTCCTGTAGAACCTGCTGTCTTCCTTGTGGAGGGATCACAACCAGATACCCCTCAATATGCACCCATTTGTCACACTTAATTCAGCCCTCCTGCCCCATTAGGGATGAATTGATTCTCCAGGATTCTGTCTGGGCCACCCCTTCAGAATAAATTGTGTTACGTGAGACAGAATTGGATCCTGTCTGGTCCAGACTCTGATCTGAGAAGCTTATACTAGTGTTTGGTTAAGACACACCATGAACTCTGATAAAACCAGGGATGAGATTCAAGTGCAGAAAGGACCACAGGCTGCTTTCTTTGAGGTTCCCCTCCCAGTCTGACTTGCTGAATTGCCACATTGCCACAGAAGTGCAGAAGTCGAAGACACGAAATTATGCCTCCCTCTCCCAAGCTGTTAGCTATATCTCCATAATGGCACAGAATTTGTACAAACATTTAAACTGTCAGTACTGGGAAACAGAAAGTGGCCTCTGAACTGCTGGCTGGAAGAGGTACAGTGAAATTAGAAGGCTATGTTGTCACTACAAGGACCAGTTGTCAGGCTGAAGTGTATGAACAAGGAGTCATGTTGAAGGGGGGGGGAGAAATGGGGTATCAACTGCTATGTAAATGGGGTATATGATTGAGGTGGGTCTTTCAGTGGGCAACATGCATCGACGAGACAGTGTAATCAGCAAATAAATAAGCAATATGACAGTGTTTGTGAATATCTGCTTAGGTATTCAGTTCTAATCTGAATTAATTAATATGTGGTAAGGACAAGATGGAAGGCTCCAAAGAAGAAGAAGAAGAAATCGATACGGATACTGGTAGAGCTGGAAGGCAGGGGATAGAGATGTTTGCCCAAGAGGACACAAGTAAGGCAGAACTTGAACTCCATCACAAGAAACAAATCAGAAAAGGAGCTTTAAAAGCCTTTCCCCACTGCGCATGCACTATGTGCACGCATGTCTGGTTCTCATCCCCTTCCCTTTCAAAAGCTCATAGAGATTGCTCACATACCCGCACACAGTGGGGGACAATATGTGTTTCCAGCTTGGTTTATTTACCATATTTACTAGAAAGCAGGGCTATTTTGGGGCAGGAACGCACAGGAACGGAGTTCCGGCTGGCTCCCGAGTTGGCCACACCCAGCAGGAACTCATTAGCATAATAGGCCACACCCAACAGCAGAAACTCATTAGGATTGGCTACATTAGGGGTGTGGGGCCTAAGATGCAAAGGAGTTCCTGCTACCAAAAAAAGGCCCTGGGTTTTGACAACAAACAAGGTAAACAGAATAAGAAGCAAAAGGTGGGTGTGGCTGGATGACCACACTTCTGGTAACATGGGTTGTGGCCTAATATGCTAATGAGCCATGCTGTTGGGGTGTGGCCTAATATGCTAATGAGTTTATGCTATTGGGTGTGGCCTATTATGCTAATGAGTTCCTGCTGGGCTTTTTCTACAGAAAAAGCCCTGCTAGAAAGGAAGAGGATCCTAATTGTAAGATGACCCCCTTAAAAATGGCATTATAGATGCACAAATCATTATTGGACAGAATGGTAATTTGAATGTTAGACAACACCTACCTTTTTCTGGGGGGGGGGGGACCTAGTCTTGCATTTGAGTAAAGGCTGTATTTGTCCCGTAGAAAAGAGGAAGAGTTCAGTAGCACCTTAAAGAATAACAGAACATGTAGCAGGGTATGAACTTTTGTGAGTCACTACTCACTTCTTCAGAAGTGACTCATGAAAGCTCCTACCCTGCCACAAATTTTCTTAGTCTTTAAGGTGCTACTGGACTCTTGCTCTTTTCTACTGATACAGACAGACTAACACAGCCACCCATCTTGATCTTTATTTATTCAGCCATTCATATACTTCTTTTCCTCCATCGGGAACCCAAAACTGCTTGCAAAAGTGCCAGAAACATATCATTTATAAAAATGAACTAAGAAAAACAACAACAGACAACACGAACTCCTAAATTGGTCCTAGATCTACTGGGCAGCTGTCTCATAGTCACAGGTTGTAACTTACGCTATTGGCTATGAGCAAAGGGCTAAGAGCCCTTTATCTCTTGCCCTTTGCTTCATGCTTCTGGCTTTAAGTACTTGCATCTTTAGCTTGGATGTTATGCACCTGGCAGAGATGTTCCCAAACCTACCCTCCCTGCTAGAAAGAGTTTCTGGCTACACCCAGGCTTTACATGGGTAAGGGCCATCAAGTTAGGACCAACTTATGGCAACCCCGGCATGGAACTTTCAATCAAGTGAGGAGCAAGAGGTGGTTTGCCACGGCCTTCCTATGCAGGGTCTTCATTGGTAGTCTCCCATCCAAGTAGCAACCCTGCTTAGCTTCTGAGATCTGATAAGACTGAGTTATACCATGCCACCTTCCCTCCCTCCCAGGCTTTAAGCACCAGTAAACAAGAAGGAAAAGGGCTGTGGTGGCTCAAGTGGTTAAGATGCTGAACTGCAGGCTGGAAGGTCGGTAGTTCAGCAGTTTGAGACCTGAGTGCCGCATGACGGAGGGAGCTCCTGTCTCTGGTCCCAGCTCCTGCCAACCTAGCAGTTCGAAGGCAAGAAATTGCAAGTAGATAAAGAGGTACTGCTTCAGTGGGAAGGTAACAGTGTTCCGTGCGCCTCGGTGTCTAGTCACGCCAGCCACATGACCACGGAAATGTCTTCGGACAGCGCTGGCTCTTCGGCTTGGAAACGGAGATGAGCACCGCATCCCTAGAGTCGGATTTGATTGGCTTTTGAGGAAGGGAAACCTTTACCTTTACTAAACAAGAAAGAAAACAGAAGCTCAGTTTAGATGTTATGCAGCTGACATCCTTTCTGCATTTGCCTGCCACTCCGGATTTTCTCAGTGTTCGAGTCGAGGCAATTTAAGAAGAAGAAGAAGAAGAGATTGGATTTATACCCCACCCTTCACTACCCAAAGGTGTCTCAGAGTGGCTTACAATCTCCTTTCCCTTCCCCTCCCCACAACAGACACCCTGTGAGGGAGGTGGGGCTGAGAGAGCTCTTGACAAAAACTGCTCTTTTTCAAGAACAGTTCTTATCACCAAACTGGCTCTCACTAAAGGTGCAGGTGTGTCTCTATCTCCCCTTAAGAGTGCCTCATTGCTGTCATGCCTGTTGATTGACTGGATTGGCACCCTTCAGAATTTAAACCATATCCAGGGCTTTTTTTTTTCCCCCTGGGGGAACGCACCGAAACACGAGCTTCAGAACTTCTTCAAAAAAAATTGTTTTGAAATGTTTAAAAGTTTGTGAGTTTTCATCATGCAGATTGAAAACTTCATTTCCCTCTCGAGAGTTCCAGCACCTCTTTTTTTTTTTAAAAGCCCTAATCATATCCATTGTCTTCCATGAATTTCAGGAGATGAGATCATTGGAATTATGCTTTGTTCTGTGAATTTCAAGTAGGGTCCTTGTAGAATTCCACAAAACGTGGAATTTACTCCTTAGGTAGGTGCCTGTTGGGTTATGGTGGTATTTCAAAACAACCTGCTGTAGAATTCTGATAAAACTCCCAAAATGTAGCCCAAAAGGTCCACAAGGGTCTCCAGCACTGGAACGGAGGACAGGTCTGTCTCCTTTTCTACGCCTTGAGTGTTCTTTAAGCCCCCAACCCTTTTGCCTTGTGTCTAGGGTTTTTCTAGCCAGCGTGGTGTAGTGGTTAAGAGTACTGGACTAGTATCTGGGAGAACTCGGGAGAACTCGGTCTGAATCGCTACTCAAGCCATGGAAGCTCACTGGGTAACCTTGGGCCGGTCACACACTCTCAGCCTAACCTACCTGAAAGAGTCCTTGTGAATGTAAAATGGAGGAAAGGAGAATGATGTCAACTGCTTTGGGTTCCCACTGGAGAGAAAGGCATGATACAAATGAATTAATCAAATAAATCCATAAAGTTGTACTGATTGTGGCTGCTGTATTGCACATATTAGTGCCAAATTCCTGCTTCTGGAAGAGTTGAAGGCAGCGGGGAAAGAGGAAGACCCAACATGAGATGGATTGTCTCCTCTGTTGGCAGGACCTTAGCAAGGCTGTTAATAAAAGGACATTTTGGAGGTCATTAATGCATTGGGTTGCCATAAGTCAAAAGTGACTTCATGGCCCTTAACACAGGCATACATGCACACCTGCTTCTGAAGTAAAGTTTCACCTTTTAGTAGTAGTTTAGAAGCTGATTGTACAATTCTTGGATCCAGGAACTTCATTCTACGATGTATCCTTCCATGCAGGGGTCATTTCGTAGAAAAAGAGCTAGGGGAACTCATTAACATAACTCATTAGCATATGCCACACCCCCTGACATCAGGGGCCCGGCGGTGGACCTGCAAGGCCAGCGGGAGTGCGAGGAAGCCCCGCCAAGGCCTTCCCTGGCCCCAGGCAGGCAGGGGTGGGGAGAGGCGGGGAGGAAGCAACTTACCCTCCCTCTTCTCCTGCCTCCTTCTGGCTGAATGAGGGCTGGAAGCGGGGCGGCCGGAAGCAGGGGGCAGGGCTTCGTCATGTGCCCCGCCCCCCTGCACCTCACCCGGGGGAACTGTGTTCCCCCCCGAAATGACCTTTGCTTCCATGAAGAAAGACGTACAATGGAGAAAGACTTCCATCACTGGAGAAGGCCTTTCTCCATTTGAAGAATTAGGCAGTCATTGGATCCAACTTGAGAATGAGTAACTGGATTCCACCATAACTGATCTGTTTAATCATGTTCCATTACAGAGTGTCGTTTCTTCTTTAAATGGACATATACCAACCTTTTCACACTTAACTAGAACCAGTGTGGTGATGTGGTTGGAGTATCAGATTTGGATCTGGGAGATCTGAGTTTAGCTCTTCACTCTGTCGTGAAGGTCACCTTGCTGGTTGACCTTGGGCCAGTCACACTCCAACCTACCTTGCAGGGTTGTTAAAAGGATAAAATGGGGAAATGGGAACCATTTATTCAATTTTGAAGTCCTTGGAGAAAGGGAGGAATACAATATGCTAGACAGCAACAGTAGTCTAACTTGGTGGGTTCTATTACGGTCTTCTATTACGGTCCTTTCATGCCCTAATATTTGTTCTTCTATTACGGTCCTTTCATGCCCTAATATTTGTGTGTGTTCGTTTTCCGAACACAGTTTGAGAACCAAGAAACTGGATGGAGACATCATCCGTACAACTTCCTTGAGTAGACTTTTGGACAAATGTGCAAATCACATCTGTAAAGACTGTATTTGTTGGATCTGAAAATATGTAATGAAATAATGAAAGATAGTTGCTCTTCTTTCATGAGATTCTCCTCCCTCTTTTTGCTTCCTCCATTCTCTTGTCTTGCCTTTTATCAAGGCAACAATAATTCAACACATTACAGTGATGGTCAGGTAATCAGAAGCTGTTAAGTGTGTTGTTTGTCGGCTGGCAATCAGAGCAATCTTTCCTTTAAATATTCAGGGAGTCGCAATCAAACTTATAAAGCAGAGTCAGATGAAAGAGAATATGTATCAGGCAATTTGCAGCTAAACTTTCAGATAACCAGGTGGGACTCTAATAACTATGTGGATCTGGAAACAAAAGTTCTCAGAGAAGGAGAGTAGTTCAGTGCGGTCATGAGATAGCTGAAGGGTTTTTCCCCTGATCTCCACCTTGCATCCACCACACAAATATTCATATTTGGGAATGAACTGCAGATTAGAAGGAGCACCCATGGACTTCTAGGGCTGCTGAGAACTAACATAGGCCTCCACAACAGCAAGTGCTTTCTTACTACTAGGGAACACTTGCTATGATTTCAAGTCAAAGAAACGGTAACGGGCTTAGAGTTTCAGGTGAGCAGCCATGTTGGACTACAGTCGAAGAGCCAGATCGGAGTCCAGAAGCAGCTCAAAGATGAACAAGATCTCCAGGGTCTCTGATGAAGAGAGCTTTGACTCTTGGAAGCTCATACCCTGGAAATCTTGTTGGTCTTTAAGAGGCTACCGGGTTCCAATCTTGCTCTTAGACTTCTAGTTACCACCGAAGCCCCAGCCAATGCGCCCTCTAAACTGTGGAGTCTTGTGAGCAAAAATTCTACTTTGTGAGCTACGGGCATTAAAGTTGTGAGCGAGCGATTTGGCTGCTGCATAAATTAGCTTGCTCTGGAGCCATCCTTCCTGAGCGAAGATAAAAATGTGTGAGCCGGAGGCTAAAAAGCTGTGAGCTAGCTCACACTAACTCGGCTTGGAGGGAGCACTGGCCCTAACCATAGCAGGTACCACATTTTGTCGTCCCCCCCAGTAGTTGCATTGAGTTTCCCCCTACTCTCTGTAACATGCAGCAGTATTGCCCCGAGTTCTGATTAGGGTTGCCAGCCTCCAGGTGGGGTCTGGGGATCTCCCGCTTTTACAACTGATCTCCAGCTGACAGAGATCAGCTCCCCCAAAGAAAATGACTGCTTTGAAGGGTGGATTCTATGGCACTGTACCATGCGGAGGCCCCTCCCCTCCCCAAACCCCTGACAGTATTTGTATATATTACTAGCAAGATGTCAGTGTTAGATCTTGCAGATCTAGTTTGACAGGTAGAAGTCATGTGACTACAGGGTTGCATCATATTCTGGAATTGTCACAATGACTCAGCTAAAGTAATTGCTGTGACCTGATTGGCTGATGTACGTATATATTGCAGCAAGTTCAGTGCTACACATCTCTGTATTGGGATCGTTTGTATGCGAAGCACTTTGTCAGTTTGTACAGTGAAAGTGCTAAAAAGGACTGTGTATCTGTATCCAGTTGTCCAGTGTAAATAAGTGTAAATAAATGTAAGTACTCTGTATATAAAGAAACAGAGACTCTGCTATCATTTACGGCGCACTAAACTACTGTCAACCCCACCCTCTCCTGGATCCACCCCCAAAGTCTCCAGGTATTTTCCAACCCTGGCAACCCTAGTTCTGATTCATTTTGTTGAGGCTTCACCACTTCCGCCATTGATATTGGTACCGGAAATTTATCTCCATCTTGGAGTGGATTGTTTTTTATTGTGGCTGTTGAATTTTAGTGCTGTTTTAAGTCGAATGATCTTGTATTTTTCTTGATGTAAGCTGCCCTGAGCCCTGCTCGCAGGGAAGGGCGGCCTAAGAAGTCTAATTGAATAAGTAATTAAAAATAATAATAGATGTGTACTGGTGCCCACGAAACACACCGTTTGGAGACAATGTACAGGGCAGTGCACTTTGTTGTTGCCGCTTGTGATGTTTTCCTTCAGTCTCGGGAAGAGGAACCCTTCTAAAATGATCAAATAAACGAAACTGGTATTAAGACTCCTGTAATAAAACGGTGAGCCCAATCCCATCGGATCTTGGAAACTAAGCGGAGTCGGCCCTGGTTAGTACTCGGAGATAAGACTGCCAAGGGAGCCCAGGGTTGCTACGCAGAGGCAAGCAATGGCAAACCACTTTTGTCCGTCTCTTGCCTTGAAAACCCTCCAGGGTCGCCCAAAGTCAGCTGTGAATGGACAGCAGTTCACACACACAATAAAACTTCCCTCTTAGGTGTTGACTGTAGTATGTGGGCAGGGGAGGGAGTCACTGTCAATGTTCCCGTCCCTTCTCCAACCAAGATCCGGGCTTTTGGCAGGTCTCTCAGCCTCCCCTGTGGCTCCCTCTCAGAAGGGACGGAGGTTATTGCACTCAGTTCCTTCTCCTTCTGCCAACTCCTCTCCAAACAGCTTGGCACAGGCAGTCAAGCCTCTCTGTTTGCCTTTTTATACAGGGTACAGCCCATCATGCAGTCCCTGTAAAGGTAAAGGTTCCCTTGCTTGTGATACTTTGATGTGCTAAGGAATTTTTTTTGCCCTTTCCTCAGGGTTTTGGGATTTTTTTGGGTTCTCCCTTCTTTATTGTATATTGCCCTGACCTGGATAGCTCAGGTTAGCCTGATCTCATCAGATCTCAGAACTGAAACAGGGTCAGCCCTGGTCAGTATTTGGATGGGAGATCACCAAGGAATACCAGGGTTGGTATGGAGAGGCAGGCAAAGGCCAACCACTTCTGAATGTCTCTTGCCTTGAAAACCCTATGGGGTCGCCATAAGTCAGCTGTGACTTGATGGGGAAACAAACTGTGTATGTGTGTGTATATATATATGTGTGTGTGTGTATTGATCCTGAGTGAATCCTATCGTTCTCTTTAATATTTCCCAATACATGCTCCTGTTCATTCCATGTTTCTCTTGCATGGTTTCGCCCATGTGACATTGCTATATCATCAATTAGTTGTTTGGAGTAATTCCTGGCGACTGGGATTTATTGATACAGTAGGATGCTGCATAGCAGTTGGACTTTCAAGGACATTTGTGGTGTGATAACCGGGGTCTTTCCATAAAGTTTTCTTCTTCCTACCCTAGTTGCCATGGCTTCCCTTTCTTAAAACTGTCTCTAACATTCAAACAGGGGTCGTTTCGTAGAAAAAGAGCTAGGGGAACTCATTAGCATAACTCATTAGCATATGCCACACACCCTGACATCACTGGAAGTGTGTCATAAGGCCACACCCCCTGACATCACCGGAAGTGTGTCATAAGGCCAC
>NW_015172028.1:662418-684778 GCF_001447785.1 Gekko japonicus | reverse complement strand
AGAGCTCTGACAGAAATTGCTCTTTTTCAGGAACAGCTGTGCCAGAACTATGGCTTGCCCAAGGTCATCCAGCTAGGTGCAAGTGGAGGAGTGGGGAATCAAACCCGGTTCTCCCAAATTAGAGTCCGCGCACTTAACCACTACACCAAACTGGATCATGAACTTTAAAAAAGGAGGAAAAAGGAAAATTTCCAAAGTTACTGACAATCAGTTCCCAGAGCCTCTTGACAGCTAGGAGAGAAGAAGAAGAAGAAGAAGAAGAAGAAGAAGAAGAAGAAGAAGAAGAAGAAGAGGAGTAGTAGTAGTAGTAGTAGTAGTAGTAGTAGTTGGTTTTTATACCCCGCTTCTTTCTATTCAAAGTGACTTACAATCACATTCCCTTCCTCTCCCCACAACAAGCACCTTGTGAGGTAGGTGAGGCTGAGACAATTCTGAGAGAACTGTGACTGACCCAAATCCCCCCAGCAGGCTTTACATGGAGGAGGAGTGGGGAATCAAACCTTGTTCTCCCAATTAGAATCTGCTGCTGTTAACCACTATACCATGCTGGCTAGTGGTTTGAGGGTTCCAGTCTGATAAAAGATATAATATCTCGTTGTCAGAGAGATCTTTAAACTTGCATAAAGGAGGACTAATTAAAGAGTTCCTCAAGTTAGTGTAAAAATTACGATGAAGCAAAACATGAGGTAGAAATTCAGGAGCTCTAGCTCTACACAGGCAGAGTCTTTACTCATGGGGACTTCTCAAGAATGTGCTGTAAGGGACTGCTGAAGGCAACACGTTGTTGTTGGTGTGTGTGTGTGTGTGTGACAGAGAGAGGGAGAGGGAGAGAGAGAGAGAGAGACACCTTGGAGAGTTGTGAACCACCCACTTTGATTAGAATGTAGCTACTCCGTCACCAACACAACAGCAGATGGGATTGGATTGTGCAGCAACATTAGTGGTATTGCTTTTGTTCCTCTAATCTTGTAAATCAGGTCAGTTCCCAACAGTTCAACTCACTTCGGCATAATTAAGAAACAAAATTTCTATCTGGCTGTAGCAGGAGAGGACAGGAGGGACAAGAAGCTTCCCTCCAAAAGTGTACCTAGAACCAACTTTCCTTTGGATCCTCTTCCGTCGGAACTGTCCCCTGTGGTGGCCATTCCACCTGGTCATTATGAAGACATTACATGAGAACTGGTACTTGAGTTTGCTTGTTGTCCTTTTCCTTCTTGCCTCCTTATACTGTAGGACGTTGTGCTGAATCACAAACTGCCTCAAATGTAATGAGGAAAAGACATTATGGGTGCGGTCAGACGGGCCGTTTAGTCCGCTTTTGGCCCGCCTCAGAAACGGATTTTATCTGCACGATCACACAGTCAACATCTGCCTCCCGTCTTCCAGCTCAAAACTGCTTTAACCCGGAGTATTTTGATACCAGGTCCTCAAGTGGTGTTTTCCTGATTCTCCGGTTCCAGCTGCACTTTTCTGATGTCTGATCAATCCTCCGGGGTCGAGCCACTTCCAGTTTAAACCCCCTCCCTGCTTGAAAGCTGCCCAAGACTTCCGCTTTTCGACCGCCATTTTTTAAAAAGTGTTGGTGTGTGCATAGGCAGAGGTCCGCCACCTCATTATTAAAAACAATGTTTAAACGTTGCCTAGTTTTAGCGTTTAGATGAGTTCGGGATCTCACAGAGGTCATTTTCGGGATAAACATTTAAAGGGAAGTGTTCCTTTAAAGTTTAAAGGGAAGTGTTACAGCAGTCCAGTTGAAGTGGAAATCGCTGTTCTGTGCACACACGGAAATTTTAGTTCTACAGATGGCTGCCTGGGCGCATGCCCAAACTGAGAGAGAGAAAAAACAACAGCGACACATGCTCCCGCGTGTGGACGGCGGGGAGCAATGTGGCTGCGCAGCGATCCGGAGCAAGGAGGTGAGTGTGATCGTGATTCTCCAGGTTAAAAAAAATCGCATCGGGACCGAAGCAATTTAAACCGCTCCGAGCATGCACGTCCCAAGATCAATCCCTGGCATTAGTTGTTGTTGATTTTCCGGGCTGTATGGCCGTGGTCTTGGCATTGTCAAGAAAGTACTTGACACTCCATCTTTCTGTGTTATCCCTCAGAGGATGCCAGTCACAGCTGCTGGCAAAATGTCAGGTCCCACAATGCCAAGACCACGGCCATACAGCCCAGAAAATCTACAACAACTAATGAACTCCGGCCGTGAAAGCCTTCGACAACAAATCCCTGGCATCTCCAGCTAAAATGATTGGATAGTAGGTGGTGTGAAGACATCTGCCTAAGACCCTGGAGAGCTGTTGCGTGTCTGAGAAGACAATACTCGACAGACCAATGCTGTGACTAAGTATTGGGTAGTTATGCGTATTCGTAAGGGGAGGGGCTCAGTGTTGGGGCATCTGATTTGAATGAAGATGGTCGCAAATTCCATTCCTAGCATCTCCAGTTAAAGGATCAGAAACTACATTCATTAACAATCATGTTTTGAAGGCGTCTGTATTTTGGAACTTTATTTTAATTGTCTATGAAGAAACTGTAGCCCTGTAATCAGACAGTTTTTAGGTTTATGTAATTGTTGGGGAATTACAAAATGCACAGCCCTGGAGTGAATTGTGCAACTGCTGGCTTTATTCCTTTCTGTAAGACGTGGAGGCTGTCTCTTACTTCTTTCTTTGTACGGTCGCTCTGTTTAGTTAAAGATATTTGCTGAGAAGCATGATGTCACTTTTTTTTCCCTTGAGAAAAAAACCCCCATCTCATTGGCTGGCAGGGCTTCACAATGGCTCTCTTCCAGAGCTGTAGCTCTAAGCAGGCCCATTTTCTGCTGAAACATTAGCTTCTATTTTATCTTCTTTTCCCCCATCCTCCTTCCCATTGTTTAGATGATTAATTGAATTGGAAGTGTCTGTTACTGCTCCTGAGCTATTAGACCTATTCCTGGAAACCCATTCTTATGGGATTTTCGGCAGCCTGCAATGGCATTTCAGAGCCCTTTGTCAAGCGCCCATTAAGGAGGTTGGCTCCCCATTTGTTAAACACTCTTCAACTAGGTAATTAACAAGTGTCAGTTTTTATGGCATCACTTTCTTGCTCCCCCTCCCTCCAAGAATGCCGATATTTTCCGTCATCTGTATTCATTTCTTTCGCTCTCCTTCCACCTGACTATTTTTTTCTTCCTATTTTATGCTCTGGTGGGGAAAAAAGAAAGTTAAAGTTATGATTTCCAAAGGCCAGAATGAGGTGGGATAGCACTTGTGGCAGAATGTGCCTGCTCAGACCTGCGGGCCCTATTCTGCCCTGCCCTCCTAGGTTTTTTTCAACACCCAGAGAGACTTTTCTTCCACTCTCGGGTAGCTTGTCACCACCACCTGACCTTTTGTAAGGAATCACCCACTGGGAAGGCCTTGCCTCTGTATCTCCCACTGCCCAGTGCCTGGTCACCACGGGGACAGTTTACTGCCTTGCATGTCCCTGAAAGAATAGCCACTTGCCAGCTGCCTGCCTTCCCCCTGGCACTCCTTTTAAAATAGTGTGTCTGAGATCGTGGAGACCTATGTGGTATAGAGAACCACTCCCAGTATCAAAAGTTATAAAGTATTTATTAAAAAGAAAATGTTTACAAGCATACTTTTAGCACATTACCAGCCTGAGCAAGGGATTCCAAAAGAAATAAATAAAACACAAATCCTCTGTCCCTCTTTCTATGCACGCCCTATAATATGTTAGGAAATAGGACAGGCTCTTTAACTTAGGAGTTCTATATCTCTACAAAATACCTGTTACTTTGAAGCTCCCTCCAGCTCTTTAGGCCAGCACATGGTTCAAAAATGGCTGCCTTCCCATAGGAGAGGTCAGCGTGTGCCAAGGAAAAGAGGCCTCCTCCTGGCTGCCAGGAGTTTTTATCATATCTGTTTCTCGACCCATTGACCAGGTCATGTCAGGTCAAAAAGGCTTTTCCTGGATGTCTGTAGAATTCTCCTTCCTTTCTAGCTGTAATACCTCCAAGTCTCTGTTCCCTGCTTGGAAAAAGGAAAGAGCTTGACCCACCCGCTATCTTTCCTGCTAGACCTATTAGCATGTGTATGAAGGTGAGCTGTCTGGAAAGCAGTTGCACTGCTGTCCTCCCTCCCCACCTGTTCTCTGCCTAGAGGGGAAAAATTGTTTAAACACAAAGTGGAGGTTTTGCCCATTTCAAACCTCCCAGGAGAAAGTGCATTTCTTCACAGCACTCGTGGGGGTCACCCCTAAGCCCGGAAATTCTGTCAAGCCCCCTCTTTTCTTGCCATAATGTGTACTTAAAGAAATATGGGATATGATTTCATCACATGCATTTCTCTTCCTCTCTAAGGGCCCTTTCAGAGATTTGGGGTATTCAACAACCCATACTGGAAGCACATGCTACCTGTGATATGCACAGTTGCCATTTTGTCTAAAATTTCTGGTTTCCACTCCTCTGTCTGGTTGTTGTTGGGCCATTTAATTTCACACAAGTGATTCGGGCACGTTTATTTGGAGATGAACCCTTGTTTTTCTCACAAGAGGGGTGCCTGTACATGTGTCCCCTAGTAATTGGGTGTCTAGAGGCTTGGATTCATTACAGGAGGACTGAAGATAGAAAGCTCTATCAGTCTTTCATTGGCTGTACTAGAAAGCACAACGCTGCAGCCTTTTGCTGCCTAAGGACAGGGAATGCGCTTGAGAATTCAGAGCTTCGCCTTTGTTTCCTACAAGACCAGTTTACAACCCAAGGTGTCTCATTTTATTTCAGCTGTAACCAATACACTATCTTTTTTTAAAAAAACCGAAAATCCCCCTCAAGAATAAAACCTTGAGGGTGAAGCCTGTCTGAATGAAAAACTGTTTGTTGTTGTTATTGCGGATGTGTCCGGTGCACCCAACTGGATCATGCGCTTATTTTAAATAAACCTGAAGCATCACAAGGATAAAGAAAACACAGGGGGGAAATTACCAGGTCGATGCTGTCTCTTCTTTAGTTTCAGACATTCCCCCCTCCCCGTCTGTCTGGAAAATGACATCGGAAGGTGCTTCGTAAATTGAAATATTCCCAAGGGGCAGTGTCCCACTTGTGGATGTGGAGGAAACAGTCCCCGATGTGGTTTTCTTTCATTTGGAAGTTTTGCCATTACAGTTGATAGAGGGGGGGGGTGGCGGCAAAGTATAACAAACTGGGGGATTAGATGGGACTCTTGTTCAAAGGGAGGGAGCTGCGGTGGCTCAAGTGGTTAAGACGCTGAACTGCAGGCTGTGGAAGGTCAGTAGTTCAGCAGTTCAAGACCCGGGTGCCGCAAGACAGGGTGAGCTCCTGTCTCTAGTTCCAGCTCCTGCCAACCTAGCAGTTCGAAAGCAAGAAATTGCAAGTAGATAAATAGGTACCACTTCCGTGGGAAGGTAACAGCGTTCCGTGCACCTTGGTGTTTAGTCATGCCGGCCACATGACCACGGAAACGTCTTCGGACAGTGCTGGCTCTTCGGCTTGGAAACGGAGATGAGCACCGCAACCCTAGAGTCGGATTCGACTGGCTTTCCAAACAGGGAACCTTTACCTTTACCTTGTTCAAAGGACAGCTTGGCTCCTATTGTTGGAGTGAGCCACTCAGCATGCCTGGACATCGTGGGGTGCTATATTACTCTAGGTGTGTGTAAGTGTTATTTCCTTGAATGGGGTACCCCTCTTTGTCTTCACCAGGGAGCCTTCCTCTGACCCCCTCTCTCTCTGTGGCACTTTGTTCTATCTCGTTCTCCCCCCGTTCGCGGGGAGGGTGGGGTAAAAAAATGCAAAAAATATATATAAATAAATACAATAAATGGTTCTCTACAGGTCTCTTCATGGAGCTGCGGTGGCTCAAGTGGTTAAGACGCTGAACTGCAGGCTGTGGAAGGTCGGTAGTTCAGCAGCTCGAGACCCGAGTGTGCCGCATGACGGAGTGAGCTCCCGTCTCTAGTTCCAGCTCCTGCCAACCTAGCAGTTCGAAAGCAAGAAATTGCAAGTAGATAAATAGGTACCACTTCGGTGGGAAGGGAACAGCGTTCCGCGCACCTTGGTGTTTAGTCACGCCGGCCACATGACCACGGAAATGTCTTCGGACAGCGCTGGCTCTTCGGCTTTGAAACGGAGATGAGCACCGCAACCCTAGAGTCGGACTCGACTGGCTTTCGAGCAAGGGAAACCTTTACCTTTTTACAGGTCTCTTCTGTCGAAACAGTGCCCTCATACTTCCACACACATACGATCCTGGATTAGCTGGCCACTTGTGATAGGGGAAGCACTCTTTAGACTAGGCTTCTCTCTCTCTCCTTTCGACTGCAACCTGAGTGTGAACTGAATCTACTTGAATAAATGTAAGCTTTACTTTTGCAATATGCTTCTTGGGAGATTTAGCTACCGCACGCAATATCACGCCTATGTGACTGGGCGGAACAAATATCCCAATATCTACGCAGGTCAGTTTGCACCTTTTACTTCTGGGCTGTGCCATTCCTACTTTTAGGAATGGGCCTAAGGACACTTTCCTAGGAGTAAGAGCTATTGAATAACATGGGGCTTACTTCTGAGTAGGCCTGCTTAGGATCGCTCCCACAATGATGCAACAGGCACTGCTTCTTACACAGCCTCTCACCATATCTTCAGAAATGTGGCGAGACGGCAAGGATGCTCAACAGGTACCACATTAATCCACAAAATGGGTGGATGCTTTGGATGAGTGGATTTTCCCTAGTTTGTTTGCATAATGGAACAAAGTGTGGATCCAGTGCCACCTTTAAGACCAACAAAGTTTAACTCTGGGTGTAAGCTTTTGAGTGCCATGAGAGGTGCCATTGGACTCAAACTTTGTTCTGTTGCTTCAGACCAACACAGCTGCACACCTGAATCTGCCCTTTGTAGAATGTTCATGTCTACTTTTGTTAAGAGTTTGGGCCTTCTGATTTTTCCTGTTGGTTGTGTATTTCGATTTTTATCTTGTCTCTGGGTTGTAGCATTTTGGATACTGTATTTATACTCTGCCTTCTCAGTATGCTATATTTGTAGATGACATATAATATATTGAGAATTTATTGATGTACTGTTTTGTGGAAGTACAGTACAAGGATACAGAAAGTGATAAAAATTTTCCCCTCTCAAAATTACCAGTTCCAGTTGCACATGGAGAAATGGAACCCAAGTGGGGATTTGGAGTGAGAAATTAAGAAATGTCCTCCGCTGACATTACCAGATAGACACGATTTGTTGCAAGAGTAAAACTGTAAGGTGGGCGCCGTGGCACACCCTGAAACCCTCCCTGGCACCCGCCAAGTGTTTTTAGAAAGTGGGTGGGTCCAGGTGGTGCTTTTCTCCAGTGAGTCTCCTGACTGGCCTCTAGGGATGCCAGCCTCCAGGCAGGACCTGGGGAATCCCTGGTTAATTACAGCTCATCTCCAGACTACAGAGATCAGTTCCCTTGGAGAACATGGATGCTTTGGAGGGTGGACTCTGTGGCCTTGCACCCCCACCGAGGTCCCCGTTCTCCCCAAGCTTCACCCCCCAGGTCTCCACGATTTTCCCATCCTGGAGCTGGCAACCCTACCGCTCACCCCACGGGTGGACAGGGGGACCTAGAAACTCTATTGGACATTGGAGATTTGATCAGTGATGCAGGTTTTTATGGATGTTGATTTGGCAGCAGCTGCTGCCTCCACAGTACAAGGACCTTCACTGGGTGACTGAAAGTAAGCTGCAGGGGCCGTCTTACGGCTGGCTCTGCCTCATGCGGCAGCCGCTTTATGACTGCCATTTTGTGGCCATGACCACTACCCTACGTCAGAATTCCAAAGGCTCCTGCAGGCTCAAAAAGCTTGGGGATCCTTGAACTATAGGATGCAGCACAAGATCACAGATGTTTTACGTCTGTTAGACTCGTGGCCATTAAAAAGGTAAAGGTTTCCCTTGCTCGAAAGCCAGTCGAATCCGACTCTAGGGGGCAGTGCTCATCTCTGTTTCCAAGCTGAAGAGCCAGCACTGTCCGAAGACGTTTCCGTGGTCGTCTGGCCAGTATGACTAAATGCAGAGGTGTATGGAATGCTGTTACCTTCCCACCAAAGTGGTACCTATTTATCTACTTGGTACCTATTTATCTACTTGCAGTTTCTTGCTTTCGAACTGCTAGGTTGGCAGGAGCTGGGGCCAGAGACGGGAGCTCCCTCCGTCATGCGGCACTCGGGTTTCGAACTGCCGAACTACAGACCTTCCGGTCTGCAGCTCAGCATCTTAACCTCTGAGCCACCATGACCATTGGGGTACACCCAATGAAAACTCTCAATGAGACCATTTAATCTCCACCCTCTACATCCCAAGCTGCTTTTTGAATATAACCTCAACTTCATCTAGCATGGTGGGATGAATGGTGTTTGAGAAACACCTCCCCCCTTCCCACTCTCTTGGGTAGGCAGAACGAGTCGTATATATCTTTAGATTCTGGCTTCAGGAGGCGCGTTGTACTATGAGCTTCCATGAGCAGCAGCTTGGCCTCTTGCTCACACCACATCTTCATTGTAGATTTCCTCATTCTCACTGCCATCCGTTGAATTAATGGGGTAATAAAGAAAGAGAGGAGTTATAGGCACGAGGCAACATCTATGGACCTTTTGAGCCAGCCCTGAACTCTTCACCGGGGGAATTCAGTTCCAGAGCTCCTTCTCGAGAGTATGGTTACATAACTTCTGCAACCCTTGGCTTCCCTTTCCTATTTTGTCCATAAATTCCATTTGGTGCCCATAGCTCATTTGTTCACTGATTGGTGCTATCCCCTCATTGCTGAGATCTCAAGCAAATGGCCGCGAGTCCTCCTCCAGATAAAGATTTCACATAACAGTAAATAAGAAAGTAACTATTGAACTTAAGTGCATTAACACGGGGGCCTTCTGTTTTCTCCCAAAGGGACATTTTCACCATTTCATAGCTAGAAAGAACTTTCCAAAGAGACCCAGCTCAGGGAAACCACCGGGGCGACTTTCTTTACAGCACTCGAGAAATATAGATCTGTAAAAGGCAGATATCATGTTGTTTTGGGTAGCTAGAAAGAACTTTCCAAAGAGACCCAGCTCAGAGAACCACCGGGGCAACTTTCTTTACAGCACCCGAGAAATATATATCCGTAAAAGGCAGATATCATGTTGTTTTGGGGTCTATTCTTGTTGAGAGTTGAATATTTTCCGACTTGTTCTTTTGAGCTCTTTCTAGAATGGCTTATCAAAGGAACCCACCCTTGAGGAAAGGGTGGTAAAATCCAATTACCTTGGATTAAGTGGATTAATTTCTCAAGAAAGTAAGGAGAGCTCTGGGTTGGGGCGGCTGTTACATAGGTTTGGTCCCGGGAGAACGTTGTCAGTGTCCTGAACATCTTCATGATAAAGTCCCTCATGCTGGGCAGCTGTACTTTGGCTCAGGTGGCTGTTAAGTTCCATGTGAATCTCCTTTGCTGAACAGTAATGGGATTGCTGAAGGCGCAGATGTTCTGACTGATGGTCAAGGTCTCCTGGGACATGTCCTTCAGGTGGGGGGAGCTCACAAGGTGATGAGATTTACCGCTAGGAGAAGGCAGTCACCATGACCCACTTCTGACATGGCAGGAATGGGTAATCAAAACTGAGGAGCTGTCCGTCAAATGAAAGATAGCTGCTGCCACCTCCAGATTGGAAGTGCTTTCTACACGTCAACTGGATAGATGGAACTGGGCAAACTATATTTTGCATATGCAAAGGCCTGGCAGTATATGAGAAATTTTAATGGGAACCCTTGTAATTCCACCTGTCTTAGCGTAGTAGTCGTTGCCCTCTTCTAGGAACTTTGAGCTAAGGATCTCAGCTTCAGAAATGAGTCTGGGGAAGGGAGGCTCTGTTTTGCTAGGTCAGTACTTCATTTTTCGGGGAGGGACAGCTTCGTTCCATTTATTTATTGATTTATTTGATTTTTACCCTGCCCTCCCGGCTGAGGCCGGCTCAGGGCAGCTTACATAAAAGCAATATAATATGAAATATAACATCCGTTAATACACAAGAATTCTTAAGACCATAAACATAATAATACAATAAAGTACTAGTGCTTAGTTTCTTCATCATACAGTCAGTTCCTTGGTCTTCTTCGGTTATCCTGGGTGATCAGTTCGGGCAGTAGTTGGAGGATCCAGGGGATCAGGGTTCTCTCGTCATAGGCCATCAGATGTCGGTAGTGGTGGCAGCTCCAAAGGCCTGGCAGAAGAACTCCATTTTACAGGCCCTGCGGAACTGCAACAGGTCCCGCAGGGCCCTGATCTCCTCCGGGAACTCATTCCACCAGAGTGGAGCCACCACCGAGAAAGCCCTGGCCCTAGTTGTCACTAGCCTGGCGTCCTTGATATGCGGGAGGGCCAGCCGATTCTGGGTCCCCGATCGCAGTGCTCTCTGGGGTACATATGGGGTATCATGTTCACTGATGTTATTTTACTGGGGTACCATATTCACTGATTTTATTTTTCTGGGGGTTGCAGAAGGTGGGCATCCAGTGCCATAACAGAAGTCCTGGCATGGTGCAAGAGAAGTATATCAGAGTTATTGGGATTACAGGCTAGCCCGATCTTGTTGGATCACAGAAGCTAAGTAGGGTTTGCCCTGGTAAGTATTTGGTTTGGGAGACCACACAGGAAGCCCACACAGGAATGCTTTTTTATGCCAGGGTTGCTATGCAGAGGCAGGGAAAGGCAAACCGCCTCTGAACGTCTCTTGCCTTGAAAACCCTACAGGGTTGTCATAACTCAGCTGTGACTTGACAGCATTTTGTTTTCACCATCTTGCTATAGACTCCACTAGGGTCATGTCCATTGGGTTCCACCACTGAGTTCCACCATGGTCTCTCCTTACTTGCCTGGGGGAATTATCTGGTGATCCCCTCTCTCTCCTTCCTCCTCTCTCTTGCTCTCTCTTTCTCTGAAATTCTGAGCAAGTAGCAGGTGGGGGAAAGAGGAAGGAGAAACTTCTGAGCTGTGGCTCAGTGATAGATTATCTTCATTGTGTCAGAAAGTCCCAGCAATCCCTGGCCTCTCCAGTTTATAGGATCAGGTAGAAGCTGACATGAAAGGCCTCTAGCTGAGACCCTGGAGATCTGTTGCCAATCAGAGTAGACAATACTTTCCTTGGTGGACCAGTGGTCTGCCTCAGTATACGATGGCTTCATGTGTTCAGCTGCTGAGTTCTTCTCCTTCAGGTCAATGAATGTGAAGGCAAGGAAGTAGGAGCTAGGGGAAACATCATGTGACAGACCTCCACAAGAGTCCCTGGAGAGCCGCTGCCAGTCTGAGGAGACAATACTGACCTTGATGTACTGATGGTCTGATTCAGTATAAGGCAGCTTCATGTGTCTCTGTGTTCAAGCAATTGTGCTGAACCTCACACCTGTCTTGAAGGGTGCTAGCTCTGACATGTCCTAGAAGGTAGAGCAAACTGAGAAATAAGTCCCAAGTCTAGGAAGCCTGAGAATCTCGGCCTCAAAGAAAAGAGAAGGCAGGCCCCAGTCACACGGGCTGGATATCGCGGGGGGAGGCGTGGCTAATTGCCCCGGAGGAAACTAACGCGCGGCAGCCCGAGCACACGTCCCGGTCGAGGTCCTGTGGTTCGGGGGAAATACCGATCAGCCGGGTATCCTGCAGCGCGGCACAGAAGCTGCATCGAGCGATCGCACTAGCAATCGCTCTTTGTGCGCATGCATTGTTGGGTGCTGTTGCGCAACCTGCGGAGACGAACAGCGGCAGGTGCCGGATGCCATGTAAGTCCACCGGGAACACGATCAGACGCCTGCCCTTGGCCCGCGGTTTCCGGAAACTAGTACCTCGTAGGTACTAGTTTTTAACTCCGCACCTTCGGCGGGGAGCCACAGGTTCGCCACGGGAGCACTGCGCTTCCCAGATGTTGGGGTGAGATCGTGCCCGGAAAATCCGCGGGACTCCCGTGGCTCTCCCACGGCAACTTTGCCGCAGGAGAGCAAACTTGCCATCTGTGGTTCAGTGTTTGTTAGTACTGAACTTCTGACAGCATGCCATGCGCAGGCTGTCTGTGGTTGTAGTTGGGAGACTTATGGTTGTGCCACCACGCGCCATGCTACAAGTCTCTTATCTATTGTAGTGTGACAAATAATTCTGCACAGCTTGTCAGCACTGACAGTTGAGACTTTTTGCTTAGATGCCTTGACAGTGCTTGTATTGAACAGCCAGAGCCCTACACTCCATTAAGTTTTTGTAAAATGAACTGTCTGCAACTTGCTGTTTCCCTGATCGTGGCAGTGATGACGATGGTTGCAAGCTAATCCTCTCCAGTTGGTTGGGTTGGTTTAGTGAGAGCCTTCAGTCGTACGACGGGGAGCAGATCTTTCTCAATGCCTAGCACAGCAGCTAAATATTAACCACGATACGCGAGGAGTAATTTAATCTAAAACAGTCGTTTAAGAATGGCTACGCACTCTACAGGGGTGAAATAATATCTTCTAATTTCTTAATCAGGAAGGCTACCATGGGTTTTATGATTTACGTACCACCAATATTAAGTTCCCAGTGAAGGATGGACCCTAGCTGTTGAAGGGAAAGCACGAGTCATATTTACAGGAGACATTATTTATGCTGGGGATTATTAGGAAGGGTATTGGAAACAGATCAGCCGATATCATAATGCCCCTATATAAATCAATGGTGCTGCCTCATTTGGAATACTGTGTGCAGTTCTGGTCACCCCACCTTAAAAAGGATATTATAGCTTTGGGAAAAGTGCAGAAAAGGGCAACTTGAATGATAAAAGGGTTGGAACACTTTCCCTATGAGGAAAGGTTAAGGCGCTTAGGGCTCTTTAGCTTGGAGAAACGACGACTGAGGGGTGACATGATTGAGGTTTATAAGATAATGTATGGGATAGAGCAGGTTGAGAAAGAGGTACTTTTCTCCCTTTCTCACAATACAAAAACTCGTGGGCACTCCATGAAATTGCTGAGCGGTCGGGTTAGAACGGATAAAAGGAAGTACTTCTTCACCCAAAGAGTGATTAACACATGGAATTCAGTGCTAGAGGAGGTGGCGGCGGCTACAAGCATGGACGGCTTCAAAAGGGAATTAGATAAGCATATGGAGCAGAGGTCCATCAGTGGCAACTAGCCACAAGGTATAGATAGGGGCAAGTGATGCTCTGTCTTCTTGGTGCTTGGGGGGGGTCAACAGTGGGAGGGCTTCTAATGTCCTGGCCCCACTGGCGGACCTCCTGATGGCCCCTGGTATTTCTAGCCACTGTGTAACACAGAGGGACTGGATGGGCCTTTGGCCTGATCCAACATTGGCGTCTCTTATGTTCTTATTGCACTGATATTGAAGAAAATAAGAGAAGCCATGATGGATCAGGCTAGGGTTGCCAGGTCCTGCCTTGTCACCGGCGGGAGGATTTGGGGGGTATTCCTGGAGGGGGAGGGAAGTCATGCGATGTCCTAACATGATGATGTCACAGCTCATTCCCCTGACAGCCCCCTCCATGGCAGCCATTTTGTGGAACATAAGAACATAAGAGAAGCCATGTTGGATCACGTCAGTGGCCTATCCAGTCCAACACTCTGTGTTGGCTAAAAAACAGGTGCCATCAGGAGGTCCACCACCTGGGCCAGAACTCCGAAATCCCTCCCACTGTTGCCCCTCAAGCACCAAGAATACAGACCATCACTGCCCCAGACATAGTGTTCCATCTATACCTTGTGACTAATAGCCACTGATGGACCTCTGCCCCATATTTCTTGGAGGCCTCTTATCCAAATACTAGCCAGGGTTGACCCTGCTTAGATTCCAAGCTCTGACAAGCAGAAAGATCTGAGAAGCAGAAATACCAAGCAAACAATCTGAATATGACAACTAATGAATGAATATGACAACTAATGAATGAGATGGGGAAGGGGAGGGTCCCCTTTACCCTCTGAGATGTCTCCTAAACTATTTTACTAGATGGTTTCAGCCCGAAGTCCTCTTCAAGTGATTATTTGCCATCACTGGATTATTTTTGGTTTGCATGTGGACTCCAATCTGAATATGGTGAAGCATTTACAAGAACTGGATTCAGGAAGTGGGAAAACAGTAATGCAGATTCATTCATTTGAGCTTGTCTCAAAGCTCTTCTTACTTTGCACTGACCATAACTTTATAACAGCTACCTAAGTCATCGTGCCCTCCGTATCAGGAATGTATCCTGGGCCACAGACTGTCAATCCATCCTTTGTCCTTTCTCCAGAACACTGTCTCGGGCCAACAGGCAGTAACACTATGTGAATTCTGACTTGTCCAACCACGTACAGTCAGGGTCCTCAACATTTTTGAGCCTGGGGCACATTTAGAATTCTGACATGGTACGGTGGGCTCAGCAACAGAACGGCTGCCACAAATGGAGGTGGAGCCAGCTACAAAACGATGGCCACAGCTTAACTTCAGTAACACCGTGCTGATCCTTGTGTTGTGATGGCAGCTGCTGCCATAGCAATTTCTTTTCTTAAAAAAAATATTTGCACCGTCAATCACATCTCCAGCTACCAATCGGAAGCCTTGCTGGGCGGAAGCCCTACATGGCCCCGCCCACTTCCTAAAAACACTTGGTGGGCTCCAGATTAGGCTTAGGTGGGTGCCTGTTGGGGACCCCTGATTTACAGAATCCCTCCCCACCTGGGAAACGAAATTACGAAGAGGCGTGGTTGGTTTGTCAAACAGAGAGCTGCTCTATCATCTTCTCAGATTTGAGGGATGCTGCTGTGGTCAGACACTCTGCTGTTTCTACACATGTTCTAGGTACGTTTGTGTCATTTGATCCCTGTCGAACTGACACAAGTGATGGACACATATGGGTGCAGGGTAGTATTAATTCCTGAACCATGTTGGGGACAAGGAGGGGTGGGGAAAGCACTCTGCTTCTTCCTGGTCCTTTTTAATCCACGGGTCGCCTGAACTGGTGCTTTGTCCTCCCTCTGATCATCCCTTTAAGTTGTGGCTCTTAAGTGGTGAGCGAGCGATTTGGCTGCTGCATAACTTAGTTTGCTCTGGTGCCCTCCTTCCTGAGCTGAGATGAAACATGTGGGAGCCAGAGGCTGGAAAACTGTGAGCTGGCTCACACGGATTCAGCTTAGAGGGAACACTGGTGATTATTGTTCGTGGTTCTTGTGAAGGGGCAGCCTCTCGCCACGGTTAGCCCAGCTGGAAGCGGGGACAAGTGGGCCTGGGGTGACACAGTCAGGAAGGAGGATGCCCCATTCCCTCCTCAAGCCAGTGAAAGGCGGCTGAACCACCTAGTTGGGGTGGCAGTGGGAGCAAGCAAGCAGACAGAACATCAGAAGAGCCCTGCTGGATCAGACCAGTGAGGGTCCATCTAGTCCAGCATCCTGTCTCACACAGTGGCCAACCAGTGCCTCTGGATGGCCAACAACAGGGCATAGAGGCCGAGGTCTTCCTCTGATATTGCCTCCTGGCTCTGGGATTCAGAGGATCAGTGCCTCTGAATGTGGAGGTTCCTCTCTGTCACCATGGCTAGTAGACATTGATAGACTTATCTTCCCTGAATCTACCTAATCCCCCTTTAAAGCTGTTTATTTCTGTGGTCATCATTACACCCTCTGGCAGCGAATTCCACTTTTTAATTACTCTCCGTATAAAGTGCCATTTCCTGTTGTCTCTCCTGAACCTACTGCCCATCAGGTTCATCGGATGCCCTCGAGTTCTTCATTGGATGCAGTCATGGATGTGCTCTGGATAAGGAGAGTGTCACTGTGACAAGTCAAAGCCATCCAAAAGCTGTGGCGGCTTCCTCTGATTCCTGGAAGAACTTAAGCTCCGATTGACAGTGGCCTATTCAGACAAATAGAAAAAACCCCAAGGACGTGTCAGTGAAATGTGTTCCTGGGGAAGCAGTCCAGAGCATCCGTTCCACCCGGAGGCGTTCTTAGGTGCAAGGAAGACTGTCACGGCTCAGGTGGGGTGTCACCTGACGCTGCCACCACTCTGGATTTAGGTTCCGTTGAGAAGGCCCAGAGTACCCTCCCAAGACCTTCAGACCTCCCTTTAGGCCAAATAACAGGTGTGAGGACCAGGCAAAGTAAAACAAGGAAAAGGTTTATTTTATAGGAGGTCAAACAACAAGGTGCAGAATAATAAAGAGGCGGTGGTTTGCCATTGCCTGCCCCTGCATAGCAAGCAGCCCTGAGTTCCCTTGGCGGTCTCCCATCCAATTACTAACCGGGGCCAACCCTGCTTAGCTTCCAAGATCTAATGAAATCAGGTTAGCCTGGGCTACCCAGGTCAGGGATTGATTTATCTTGTGCAATTGTGTCCTGCCTTGACTTCAAGGAACTCAGGGTTTACTAAGAGAGCCAGTTTGGCGTAGTGGGTAGGAGCGCAGATTCTAATCTGGGAGAACCGGGTTTGATTCTCTGGTCTTCCACATGCAGCTGCTGGTGGGACCTTGGGTCAGTCACATGTTCTCTCAAAGCTGTTCTCTCAAGAGGAGTCCTCGAAAGAGCTCTCTCAGCCCCACCTTTCTCACAGGGTGTCTGTTGTGGAGAGAGGAAAGGAAAGGAGATTGTAAGGCACTCTGAGACTCCTTCAGGTAGTGAAGGGCAGAGTATAAATCCAATCTCTTCTCTTCTTCTTTTAAGAGGGAGTGTGTGGCTCAAGGCCAGTATCGACATTCATGGCAGACTTGAACCTGGATCTTCCTGATCATAGCCTGACACTCAACACCCCACTGGCTCTCAGTGCTGTTGGTAAGAGGACTGAGCTCAAAGTGAGATTTAGTGCTTGAATAGTACAGCATTGTATAAAGGTGTGATGCTAATATATGCAAGTCAAGTGAATCACACACACACCCCCGCCCGGTATCACACTGCAAAACAATAGAGTCGAGTTAACGGCTCTGAAATATAGTTACCTCTTTCTCTGCTTCTCTGGTTCCCATTAATGCTAATATATGAGTTGCAGAGGTGACAGGAGAGATGATTTACTATGCAGTCAGTTGGCAGTGTTGTTACTGGGTGTTACTGAAATCAGGGTGCAGTGTTACATCGCCTTAGAGCTCGATGAGTGAGGCTCGGTAGCAGAGCTGGGACTAGATTAGGAACCTGAACTCTGCATATATATATATTTTTACAGCGGTGGTATCCTGTTTTACTTTCAGTGCAATCCTAAGTGGCATTACACTTTTCTAACACCACTGACTTCAAGGCACACAGCACAGTTGTGATGCTGCTTAGGATGGCACTGTTAGCCATGTGGCAGCAGTGACTGTGGAAATGCCAAAGATGCAAGGCATAATATGTGGATTCATCATATAGTTGCCTATACAGATACTACACTGGCGGTCTGGCCATTAATTTCACGGAACATGAAATTTGATGTGGATTTGGAGGTTCTTGCCTGGGCAAAAATACAGTTCTGTCATCGTTCTTTGAGAACTATGTTGTGGGGAGGGGAAGGGAAAGGAGTTTGTAAGCTGCTCTGAGACTCTGACTGAAGGGCAGGGTATAAATCCAATCTCTTCTCTTCTTCTTCTTCAAAAATATCTGAGAGAATTCACATATCCTTAGATCAGGGCTCTCCAACATGGTACCTGCAGATAGCTCTCCTGGTGCCCGTCAAGGGTTTTCAGGAGGTGGGTGGAGCCAGGTATTGCTTTTGCCCAGCAAGGCTTCTGATTGTTTTAAATGTAGCTTTCGCAGCAGCTGCCACTGCAGCACAAAGATCTACACTGAGTTACTGGACTTAAGCTGTGGCAGCCATTTTGTGGCTGCCTCAGCTTCCTGTGGCAGCCATTTTGCAGGATCCATTTTTTTGCTGCACCCACTGTGCTGTGTCAGGACTCCAAATATGATTTATTTATTTATTTATTTTGTTAGGTTTTTCTACTACCATCCCTGCAAGCAGGCTCAGGGGGGTGCACAACCAAATATGCTTGCAGGCTCAAAATTTTGGGGACCAGGCTTCCCAAATACTTACCGTGATTCGGCGGGGGACACAGACGTCTTCACAGGATCATTCCTGCGGGTTCAACAGATGCACCGCACCATGCTGTCGCCAGGAAGTGACGCTGGGTGATGCTCTGCCAATGGGGCTTGAAACTCGATGTTACCATTGAGTTTTCAGCCCCATTGCCAGAGCGTCGCCCAACGTCACTTCCTGGCAACGTCATGCTGTGTTACAAGGAGGAATGGTCCGGCCAGGGAGCATGTTTCTCCCAACGGATCGTGGTAGGTACTTGGGAACCCTATTGGGGACCCCTGCCTTAAACTGTTCACTGAGTTTTGCCTGTGGCAAAATACCAGCAACCATGGACCTATCTGCTTGCACAAAACCATCTGGAGAACTTCAAGGAAAACTACATGAGTTTTCATAAGACTAATTAAATGTCTTTGAAGGTGAGTGATAGAAGCGATAAGGACTTGTCCCAAGAGTATTTCACACATGCCGAAATTACTATTACCCCCATCTTTTCAAAACACAACTTGTGTTTACCCTTAAAATTTAGGAATAATGTTTCACTGGAGAAGTTCTATTGGTGGTGCATAAAGGATGAGATGGTTAGACAGTGTCATAGATGCAACGAACATGAAATTGAGCCAACTTCAGAGGACGGCGGAAGACAGGAGGGCCTGGCGTGATCTGGTCCATGGGGTCGCAAAGAGTCGGACTCGACTGTGCGAGTGAACAACAACAACAAAATATGTACATAATGTGTGCGATGGCCCTTCCTGACTGATATCCCCACCATCATTCTCTGCTGGAGTAGTTTCAGTCTGCGTGTGTGTGTGTGTGAGATGTACTCTGGAACCGCCTCTGTTTCTCTGTGTTCCCCAGTGTGATGTAGTGGTTAAGAGTGGTGGACTCTAATCTGGAGAACTGGGTTTGATTCCCCACTCCTCCACATGAAGCCAGCTGGGTGACCTTGGGGCAGTCACCGTTCTCTCAGAGCTCTCTTAGCCCCACCTACCTCACAGGGTGGCTGTTGTGGGGAGAGAAAGGGAAGGAGATTGTAAGCTGCTCTGAGACTCCTTTGAGTAGTGAAAAGTGGGGTATAAAAACCAACCCCTACTCCTCCTCTTCCTCCTCCTCCTCCCGCCATGAGCCAGTGAGAAGTATTCCTTGGCTGGCGCTGGTCTTTGAGATAGGGTTGCCAAGTCAAAATTTCTCCGTAGCGGGGGACTCCCTGCTGGCGGCTGGAGGGCGTCTTGAGCGCGCGCACGTCACCCGGAAGTGATCTGACACCGCTAGGCACCCTGGGGGCGGGGCCACAACCATCCGAGGGAAAACCATAGCGTTTTCCCTCGGATGACCATGGCCCTGCCCCCAGCGTGCCCAGGGTTGTTACGTCACTTCCGGGTGACACACACGTCAGGGTGGGATTCCCCCCGGGGTCCAATCCGCCGGCGGTGGGGAACGGGCCTCTGGGGTGGGGGTTTCACCGCCCCCCGGGAGGACTTGGCAAACCTACTTTGAGACCCAGTATAGTATTCAGAGGGATGGACCAGGGTTGGAAAGATATGGGTTCAAATCCCCATTCAGCCATGACTCAGATTGGATATCGTTAATCTTCATTGGATAACTTCACACAGAGTGAAGATAAAATGGAGAATGGAAGAACCATGTCCACCAACTAGAGCTTCCTGAAAGGAAGGAGAGGGTGCAAATGTGATAGCAGACAGGCCCTGCCCGCTCTTCAACATCAGGGTCTGCATACACAGTAGAACATTTGCACAGAGACTGGCTTGCATAGACCCAGTTGGCATAATCTCTAAATGGCAACAATGCAGAGTATGGATTGTGTAAGTCATGCTTTCATTTGTAAGGGCCTTAGCTTTATCCCCTGTGCACATTCCACTGTCTCATTGTAATGCTTCCCTCGTGCATCGAAAAGAACACCACTGAATGTGCAGAGCTTGTGAGGACTGATGGGGACAAAGATTGCAAGGTGATTTCAAAGACGATAGTGAGTATCTGAGCTGAGTTCTAATTCCAAACCAAGATTTAATTTCGAAGGAAGGATATGTATGCAAACCTATGCCCGAATGCAAAACTGGCATAGATCTGTCATCCCAGTGTTGTATCTGACATGTCGTCCTCTCCATTCCTCATCAGCATCTACTTTTCTGGAGGACTCTTTTGAAAAGAGTTTGAGGGATAGTGATGTTTTGCTGGACAGCAGGGGACCCAACTTCCTTTCTAATGACAAGGAGGAGGAGGAGGAGGAGGAGGAGGAGGTTTTTATATCTCACTTTTCTCTACCCTAAGAAGTCTCAAAACATCTTACAGTTGCCTTCCTTCCTCTCCCCACAACAGACACCTTGTGAGGTAGGTGGGGCCGAGAGAGTTCTGAGAGAACCATGACTGGCCCAAGATCGCCCAGCAGGCTTTTTGTGGAGGAGTGCGGAACCAAACCTGGTTCTCCAGATTAGAGTCCCCTGTTCTTAACGACTACACCACTACACTGCACTATATACTACTACTACACCACTGCAGCACACTGGCTCTCACACCATGCTGATACAAATTTGTCATATCCCCTCTCCTGATACTGTACCATCTGTATCAGTTCTGAAAGAAAGAAAATCCACTGTCCTCCTGGAATCATGTAAATTACGTATCCCAGGTATCTGAAAGGAAGACTAGTTCTCCTCCCCCAAGCGGTGCCTTAAAAAAAAGAGAGAGAGAGAGAGCTCAATCTCAAATCTGCACACAGGTTACAGGTATGTGGTGGTGGAAAGTGCTTTTGAGATGCAGCTGCCTTATGCCAACCCCAGAGGGTTTTTCAAGGCAAGAGACATTCGGAGGTGGTTTGCCATGGCCTGCCTCTGCATAGCAACCTTGGACTTCCTTGGTGGTCTCCCATCTAAGTACTAACGAGGGCTGACTATGGTTCACATCCAAGATCTGATGAAACTGGACTAGTCTGGGCCATCCAGGTATCTCCAGTAATTTTTTTTTTAAAAAAACCCCTTTTTTAATGGTGGCTTCTTACATTCAGGATCATCTTCCTTGTGGATTAATATGACAATTTATCTATTGGATATAGATTACATCATATAATTACAGATTGGGTTTACAGATAGACTTCCAGTCCCCAATAAAGTACCTCTTGTCTCCATATGCCCATCGTCACCGCTCCTTCCAGAATAACACCTGAAAGGGCAGCTAGGAGCCTCTAATTGATTAGCTTCCCCCCCACACACATACACACTCTGCCTGGCCAAGGAACTAGAGTGGGGAAATGCAGGAGAACCTTATGCTGAAGTATGATCTGCTAAAACTTGCCTAGGAAGAGGCCATGGGCAAAGTTGACAGGGCAGATAGTAACAAATAGTTGCAAGACAGAGCCCTCTTGGCACGAAGGGTATGCACTGAATCCTTTCTTTGCAAAGGGCTCAGGAAAGAATAACGCAGGTTCATAATATTGATATGACTGCTTCAGTTAAACTAGGAGAATCTCATGTGAAAATAGTGAATGGTAGAAGCAGAACATCTGAACATGGAGAGAAGTCCAGCTCTGATTCTTCTTCCTATCCTCAGGAAATATTTGATTGGAAAGTTCACAAGATTTTGGAGGTTGGTTCTGACCCCTGGGTATGTCATGATTTCCTCTAAAGACTTCCTTCCAATGATAAATCAAGAAATTGATGAGACTTAAGGATGTCAGGTCTTTTCTCACTGACCAGTTTCCATGGAGACTTGATACTGATAGCCATGCAGAACTTTGCTTTGAAAATACCTGGGCAATATGCAGTTTCTTTTTTGCCACCTAGGTCACTGTTTTATAATCTAGGCTCGGAGGAAAAGTTAGGATAATACAGCCATTATGTGCATACCAGGATTTATGTTATGTTTTCCTAAACAAATGTTACTGTTGCTTAATGGTTTCCTGGCCTCTGATTGTTCAAAGGCTCTTGGCAACCAAAAAAGCATTGTCCAGAACTTTGGGGTACCTTACAGTTGATACACAGTTGAGAAATATGGAGTAGGTTGAAACAGGGTTCTTCCATGATTGCTTCACTTGTCTGGGCAGGGTCTTCTGTGGGGGAGGGGGGTGTCACCCTGCAGATGGGTGAGAGCTGCATTCTCTGTTGTGGCCCCGCCTTGTGGAATGGTTGCCTGAGGAAGTTAGGAGGACTCTCACTTTTATGTCATTCCACAATGGTGTAAAACAGAATTGTTCAGGAGAGTCTTTTAAGAAAAATAATAGGGCTATATTATAATGCAATAGTTCAGAAAGATGCTTTAATAAAGGGAATGGGACTGTGGACTATACTACTGCATACAGTATATGTTGCCTGTTTGCTGTATGCGTTGGC